>NW_026138249.1:0-20000 GCF_025592945.1 Manacus candei
TTCCTTTTTCCCCTTCCCCTTTCCCCTTTTCCCTTTCCCTTCTCCTTCCCCTTTCCCTTCCCCTCCTCTATCTCTCCAGTTCCTCCCTCTGGTCAGTCCTTCCACAATTCCACAATTCCACAATTCCACAATTCCCTGACACAGCCCCAAGGCTCAAACCAGGGGCTCTGGTGCTTTCCCACCTTTCCCCCCCAGTTTTCCCAAAGCTCCCAACTGGGGACATTCCCGTGCCCAGCAGAGCCGAGGATTCCATAGAGCTTCCTCCTGAGCTCCAAAGATTCCCAAAATCCCAGGGATCCTGATTCTGAGCTGCTCCAGTTCCAAATATTCCCAAGATCCAGAGATCCTAATTCTGAGCTGCTCCAGTTCCAAATATTCCCAAGATCCCAGAGATCCTGAGCTGCTCCAGTTCCAAATATTCCCAAGATCCCAGAGATTCTGAGCTGCTCCAGCTCCAAATATTCCCAAGATCCCAGAGATCCTGAGCTGCTCCAGTTCCAAATATTCCCAAGATCCAGAGATCCTGAGCTGCTCCAGGTCCAAATATTCCCAAGATCCCAGAGATCCTGAGCTGCTCCAGCTCCAAATATTCCCAAGATCCCAGAGATTCTGAGCTGCTCCAGTTCCAAATATTCCCAAGATCCCAGAGGTCCTGATTCTGAGCTGCTCCAGCTCCAAATATTCCCAAGATCCCAGAGATCCTGATTCTGAGCTGCTCCAGTTCCAAATATTCCCAAGATCCCAGAGGTCCTGATTCTGAGCTGCTCCAGCTCCAAATATTCCCAAGATCCCATGGATTCTGAGCTGCTCCAGTTCCAAATATTCCCAAAGTTCCCAGAGATCCTGAGCTGCTCCAGTTCCAAATATTCCCAAGATCCCAGAGATCCTGATTCTGAGCTGCTCCAGTTCCAAATATTCCCAAGATGCCAGGGATCCTGAGCTGCTCCAGTTCCAAATATTCCCAAGATCCCAGAGATCCTGAGCTGCTCCAGCTCCAAATATTCCCAAGATCCCAGAGATCCTGAGCTGCTCCAGTTCCAAATATTCCCAAGATCCCAGAGATCCTGATTCTGAGCTGCTCCAGTTCCAAATATTCCCAAGATCCCAGAGATCCTGATTCTGAGCTGCTCCAGCTCCAAATATTCCCAAGATCCCAGAGATCCTGAGCTGCTCCAGGTCCAAATATTCCCAAGATCCCAGGGATTCTGAGCTGCTCCAGTTCCAAATATTCCCAAGATCCCAGAGATCCTGAGCTGCTCCAGTTCCAAATATTCCCAAGATCCCAGGGATCTTGAGCTGCTCCAGCTCCAAATATTCCCAAGATCCCAGAGATCCTGAGTTGCTCCAGCTCCAAATATTCCCAAGATCCCAGAGATCCTGACTGACATCCCGGGAACGCTCTTCCTGCTTCCCACCAAAACCAGAATGGGGGGATCCCACCCCTCCTTCCCGGGTGCATCCATGTTTTCCTTCCTTATCCCGGGATCAGCCCCCTGGAGCCCCCCCTGAGTGACCCGGACCGGACGGAGCTGCTGGACACCTGCCTGGCCAGTGTGCTGGCCCTGCCCCCTCTGGAGCAGGACAACGGGGGACATTCCTTGGAAAACCAGGTGGGATTCCCGAGGGGTGGGAATGCAGGGAGCACAGACCCCCCCCGTGTGGAATTCGGGGGGAATTCCTGGGTGGTTTGGGTGGGAAGGGACCTTCGGGATCATCCCAGGGGCTGGGACACCTCCCACCATCCCAGGGGATCCAACCTGCCCTGGGACACTCCCAGGGATCCAGGGGCAGCCACAGCTCCTCTGGGAATTCCATCCCAGCCCCTCCCCACCCTCCCAGCCAGGAATCCCTTCCCAATATCCCGTGGAAACCTCCCCTTTTCCCAGTTTGAAGCCATCCCCCCGTCCCCTTCCCATCCCAAGGAATGACCAAGTGTGAGCCCAGAGGGTGGAAAAGGATTCCCAGGCCTGGCCTAACCCCTGATCCCAGTATCCCCAATTTCCAGGGGGATATTCCTCCATTCCCTCCTCCTTCCTCAAGTCCCACTGGCTGAGCTGCAGGAATTGGGGTGGGATTGCAGGAATTGGGGTGGGATTGATGGAATTGGGGTGGGATTGCAGGAGTTGGGGTGGGATTGCAGGAGTTGGGGTGGGATTGCAGGAATTGTTGGGATTGCAGGAATTGGGGTGGGATTGCAGGAGTTTGGGATTGCAGGAGTTGGGGTGGGATTGCAGGAGTTGGGGTGGGATTGCAGGAGTTGGGGTGGGATTGCAGGAGTCGGGGTGGGATTGCAGGAGTCGGGGTGGGATTGCAGGAATTGGGGTGGGATTGCAGGAGTTGGGGTGGGATTGCAGGAGTTGGGATTGCAGGATTTGGGATTGCAGGATTTGGGGTGGGATTGCAGGAGTTGGGGTGGGATTGCAGGAATTTGGGATTGCAGGAGTTGGGGTGGGATTGCAGGAGTTGGGGTGGGATTGCAGGAATTGGGGTGGGATTGCAGGAGTTGGGGTGGGATTGCAGGAGTTGGGGTGGGATTGCAGGAGTTGGGTGGGATTGCAGGAATTGGGGTGGGATTGCAGGAGTTGGGGTGGGATTGCAGGAGTTGGGGTGGGATTGCAGGAATTTGGGATTGCAGGAGTTGGGATTGCAGGATTTGGGATTGCAGGAGTTGGGTGGGATTGCAGGAGTTGGGATTGCAGGATTTGGGATTGCAGGATTTGGGGTGGGATTGCAGGAGTTGGGGTGGGATTGCAGGAGTTTGGGATTGCAGGAATTGGGGTGGGATTGCAGGAGTTGGGTGGGATTGCAGGAATTTGGGTGGGATTGCAGGAATTGGGGTGGGATTGCAGGAGTTGGGGTGGGATTGCAGGAGTTGGGGTGGGATTGCAGGAGTTGGGGTGGGATTGCAGGAATTGGGGTGGGATTGCAGGAGTTAGGATTGCAGGAGTTGGGGTGGGATTGCAGGAATTTGGGATTGCAGGATTTGGGATTGCAGGTTTTGGGATTGCAGGAGTTGGGGTGGGATTGCAGGAGTTGGGGTGGGATTGCAGGAGTTGGGGTGGGATTGCGGGATTGCAGGATTGCAGGATTCCCACCCCCTGCCGTGGGCAGGGACACTTTTCCACTATCCCAGGGTGATCCAACCTGCCCTGGGACACTCCCACGGATGGGGCAGCCACAGCTCCTCTGGGAATTCCATCCCAGCCCCCATCCCTCAGGAATGTTGGGATGCAGAGCCGGGGGGTTGTGGTGCCGTGTCCTGGGGCCGCAGCTCTGCTCACACCCCCCCTCCCCAGGACGCTGTTTTGGGGCAGGACCCGCATCCCATCATCTCCCTCATCCCCAAAATCCACCGGGATCCCCCCGTTTTCCATCCAGCCGCCCCCTTTTCCCCTTTTCCCACTTTTCCCTTTTCCATCTGGAGACCCAGAGGGAAACAGGAGCTCCCCCTCCCAAGGGGAACGCGAACTCCCGGCGGGGAGAATCCAACGATCCTGGAAAACCCCGCGGGGCCAATTCCCATCCCTGGCTGCTCCAGAGGCTGCAGCTGCTCCCCAGCCGGGCCCCGGCTCCCTTAATGAGGGGCAATTAACCCGCCGCTAATGAAGCTGCTGCGGCTGCCGGGTGGCTCCGGACGCCGTGTCAGGGTTTGGGGGCAGCCCCGGGGCTCTGGAAGCATCTGGGCCCTGGAAATGGGAATTAATCAGCATTCCCTCCTCCTTTCCAGGCCTGGCAAGCTCTGGTGGGTTTGTTTGGGGTGTTTTGGGGGGGAGTTTAGCTTGAAATTAATCCTGGAAAGGAAGAGGAAGCGTCTTATCCCTGCCCGTGGGGAGGGATGAGCCTTAAAGATCATCTCATTCCAGCCATCCCTTAAAGATCATCTCATTCCTCCCATCCCAAGAGGAGTTCCAGGGAATCCCCAAACTGGGATTTGGGGCTGGAATGAGCCTTAAAGATCATCTCATTCCACCCATCCTGAGGAGTTCCAGGGAATCCCATGTTTGGGACTGGAATGAGCCTTAAAAGATCATCTCATTCCACCCATCCCAAGGGGAGTTCCAGGGAATCCCATAAGTGAGATTTGGGGCTGGAATGAGCCTTAAAAGATCATCTCATTCCAGCCATCCCAAGAGGAGTTCCAGGGAATCCCAGACCTGGGATTTGGGGCTGGAATGAGCCTTAAAGATCATCTCATTCCAGCCATCCTGAAAGAAATTCCAGGGAATCCCCAAACTGGGATTTGGGGCTGGAATGAACCTTAAAAGATCATCTCATTCCACCCATCCTGAAAGGAGTTACAGGGAATGCCAGACCTGGAATTTGGGGCTGGAATGAGCCTTAAAGATCATCTCATTCCAGCCATCCCAAGAGGAGTTCCAGGGAATCCCAGACCTGGGATTTGGGGCTGGAATGAGCCTTAAAGATCATCTCATTCCAGCCATCCCAAGAGGAGTTCCAGGGAATCCCCAAACTGGGATTTGGGGCTGGAATGAGCCTTAAAAGATCATCTCATTCCAGCCATCCTGAAAGAAGTTCCAGGGAATCCCCAAACTGGGATTTGGGGCTGGAATGAGCCTTAAAGATCATCTCATTCCAGCCATCCCAAGAGGAGTTCCAGGGAATCCCAGACCTGGGATTTGGGGCTGGAATGAGGTCCCTGGAACCCAAACCCTGCCCTGATTTGGTGATCCTGTGATTTTTCAGGAACCTTCCCAGCCATTCTGGGAGTTTTCAAAGGGTTTCTTGTCCCCCAGTGGGAGAGAAGGATGGAATTCCCTCCGGGATTCCGTGGGGGGGGGGGATTGGTTGTGCCTGAGGGCTTTTCCAACCCCCTGATTCCATGATTTCCCCTCCTCAGGTGCTCTATGGGGACACCCTCAGTGCCCTGAAGGACCTGCTCAAGAGCCTCCTGCACAGGAACCTGACACCCCACGGGCTCCAGGACATGTTTGCAGTGGGTTCTCCCGGGATTTGGGGGGGTTTTTTTTTGGGATATTGGGGAAAAATCCCTGCTGGGAAGGGGCTGCCCAGCCCTGGATCCCCATCCCTGGGGGATGGAGCATCCCTGGGGAGGTGGCACTTGGGGACAGGGGCAGGGCTGGGTGTCCTGAGGTGACCATCCCGGTGGGATTGGGAAGGAAAGAGGGATCATGGAGGGGCTGGAGCGTGTCCAGGGATGGGAAAGGGGCTGGGAAGGGTCTGGAGAACTCCTGAGGGAGCTGGGGGGGCTCAGCCTGGAGAAAAGGGGGCTCAGAGGGAATCCAGGGGGACAGGAGGGTGGATCCAGGTGGGATCGGGCTCTGCTCCCAGGGAACAGGGACAGGACGAGGGGAAACGGCCCCAAGCTGGGCCAGGGGAGGTTTATTTGGGATCTTGGGAAAAATCCCTCCTGGAAGGGGCTGCCCAGGGGGGATTTTCCATCCCTGGGGGGGGGAATTCTCCATCCTTGGGGGGGATTCTCCATCCTTGGGAGGGGATTCTCCATCCCTGTGGATGCAGCGTTTCGGGACACAGCAGTGAGGGGAACACTGGGCTCTGTGGGCTCTGAGGGCTTTCCCAACCTGAAAAATTCCCTAATTCCCCAATCCCCCTCTCCTCCCCCAGCACTTGGGCCCCTGGATCAAGTCCCCCCGGGAACAGGAGCGGGAACGGGCCGTGGAGCTCAGCGCTTCCCTGCTGGAATTCTACCTGAGCAAGCTCAACGTCAGCGTGAGTTCGAGCCCTCAGCTCCCCCCTCCAGGGCATTCCCAGCCTCTGGAATGTCCCCCCTGAGCCTTCTTTGTGTCCCCCTGCCCAGACTGTGACCCCCTTCTACAACCTGAGCCTGCTCCTGGCCCTGTTCTCCCCGCGCTGCTCCGACTCCCTGGCCGGCGTCCGCCTGCGCTCCGTGGACTGTGTCCACTCCCTGCTCTACATCCAGCTCTGCTACGAAGGTGGGTCTGGCAGCTCGAGCCACTTTAGAAATCCAAAATCCAATTTCCAGGCCTCCCCCAACCCCTGCTCCTGCCCCCTTCCCACAATTTATCCCAGCGCCCAAAGAGAGAGAAATTTCCAGGCCAGAGGCTTCTGTAGGGGAAGGGGGAAGTATTTACATTTATTTACACAAATATACTGTACAAACTAAAAGCAAATATATATATATATAACATTTCTATCAGTCAGTCCTTTCAAGCCCCTCCTTTTAACTGCTTTAGTCCAGGAGCAGCTTTTCCAAGGCTGATATGTAACACAGTCTTTTGCTGTGGGAGTGTTCTGGGCTCCTGAACTCTCCCCCCTCACCAAGCTCCAGTTGTTTGTTGCAGTCTCTCCTCCTCATGAAGTCCAAGAAAGCAGCTTTGAGTCCTTGCTCTTCTGCTGCTGTGTGATCTCTCCCTCTCTCTCTCTCTCTGCTGCATACCTGGGTTCATGGGCTGCTGCAGTGCAGTTCAGCTTATCATAGAATCAGAGAATCAGAGAATCAGAGAATCAGAGAATCACAGAATCAGAGGGGTTGGAAAGGACCTCTGAGATCATCCAGCCCAACCCTTGATCCACCACCACCACAGTTCCCAGCCCGTGGCACTGATGCCACATCCAGTCTGTCCTTAAACACCTCCAGGGATGGAGAATCCACCCCTTCCCTGGGCAGCCCATTCCAAGGGCTGAGCACCCTCTCTGCAAAGAAATTCTTCCTGATATCCAACCTAAACCTCCCCTGGCACAGCTGGAGACCCTCTTGTCCTGCTGCTGCTTCCTGGGAGCAGAGCCTGATCCCACCCCCAGCTCAGGAGTCAGGGAGTTGCAGAGAGTGAGGAGGTCTCCCCTGAGCCTCCTCCTCTCCAGGCTGAGCCCCCCCAGCTCCCTCAGCCTCCCCTCATGGGAATTGTGCTCCAGTCCCTTCCCCAGCCTCGTTGCTCTCCTCTGGACCTGCTCCAGCCCCTCCATGTCCTTCCTGAGCTGAGGGCCCAGAACTGGACACAGCACTCCAGGGGTGGCCTCACCAGGAAAAAATCACTTCCCTGGCCCTGTTGGCCACCCTGTTCCTGAGCCAGGCCAGGATCCATCGGCCCTCTTGTCCCCCCCTCATCCCTCACAAACACACACTCATTCAATGCTGTCTCCAACTCTGGCCTAGGCAGAGTTAGGGGGGTCTCAGGGCTCCCCTCTTCCCCCCAGAGTGGGGAGAGAAGGAGCCCAGCCACCCCCTGGCCTCCTACACCACCAGCAGAACAACCAAGAGTGCACTGCCAACAGCTTCTGGTGCTGTGATATGTGATTTTTTAGCAGAGGTGAACAACGTGGATGGTGATCAGCTCTCCAGGGAACACTGCCCTGGCACCCAAATCACCTCTGAGCCCCCCCAGTTTCAAACTGTGACAGTTGGGAATGGCCATCCTTTCATCCCGTGGGCTGGCAGCAGGAAAACACCCCTCACACCCCCCTCTCCCGGGGTCCTGCATCCCGGGATTTGTGTCCCATCCCTGAAAATCGACCCTATCCCCGAGAACTGAACCCCCCAAACCGGGCCCGCTCTGCCCAGACCGGGAAGGGTGGGGGTTTTTTTTTTTTTTTTAGGGATTTTTGGAAGGTTGTTATTCCAAAGGGGTTTTTTTTCGGAGCCTGGAGTTCTCCCGCTCTCCAGGAGAGGTCAGTGCTGCCCCTCGGATGGTTTGGGCAGCGGGGGAGCTTCCTGCAGATCCAGGGAATCCCCAAACTGGGATTTGGGGCTGGAATGAACCATAAAGATCATCTCATTCCAGCCATCCCAAGGGGAGTTCCAGGGAATCCCAGACCTGGGATTTGGGGCTGGAATGAGCCTTGAAGATCATCTCATTCCAACCATCCCGAAAGAAGTTCCAGGGAATCCCCAAACTGGGATTTGGGGCTGGAATGAGCCTTGAAGATCATCTCATTCCAGCCATCCCAAGAGGAGTTCCAGGGAATGCCAGACCTGGGATTTGGGGCTGGAATGAGCCTTAAAGATCATCTCATTCCACCCATCACAAAAGAAGTTCCAGGGAATCTCAGAAGTGGGATTTGGGGCTGGAATGAGCCTTAAAAGATCATCTCATTCCTCCCATCCCGAGAGGAATTCCAGGGAATGTCAGACCTGGGATTTGGGGCTGGAATGAGCCTTAAAGATCATCTCATTCCACCCATCCCAAGGAATTCCAGGAAATCCCAGAATATTTGGGGCTGGAATGAGCCTTGAAGATCATCTCATTCCACCCATCCCAAGGAATTCCAGGAAATCCCAGAATATTTGGGGCTGGAATGAGCCTTGAAGATCATTTCATTCCAACCATCCCGAAAGAAGTTCCAGGGAATCCCAGAAGTGGGATTTGGGGCTGGAATGAGCCTTAAAAGGTCATCTCATTCCAGCCATCCCAAGAGGAGTTCCAGGGAATCCCAGACCTGGAAAGGGTCCCCTGGCTTGGGATTTTCGTCCCCTTGGGATTTTTGTCCCCTTTGGGATTTTTGTCTCTTTGGGATTTTTGTCCCCTTTGGGATTTTTGTCTCTTTGGGATTTTTGTCCCCTTGGGATTTTTGTCCCCTTTGGGATTTTTGTCTCTTTGGGATTTTTGTCCCCTTTGGGATTTTTGTCTCTTTGGGATTTTTGTCTCTTTGGGATTTTTGTCCCCTTTGGGATTTTTGTCTCTTTGGGATTTTTGTCTCTGTGGGATTTTTGGCTCTTTGGGATTTTTGTCTCTTTGGGATTTTTGTCTCTTTGGGATTTTTGTCTCCCTGGGATTTTTGTCTCTTTGGGATTTTTGTCCCCTTTGGGATTTTTGTCTCCTTGGGATTTTTGTCCCCTTTGGGATTTTTGTCTCTTTGGGATTTTTGTCCCCTTTGGGATTTTTGTCTCTTTGGGATTTTTGTCCCGTTTGGGATTTTTGTCTCCTTGGGATTTTTGTCTCCTTGGGATTTTTGTCCCCTTTGGGATTTTTGTCCCCTTTGGGATTTTTGTCTCTGTGAGATTTTTGTCCCCTTTGGGATTTTTTTCCCCTTTGGGATTTTTGTCTCTTTGGGATTTTTGTCCCCTTGGGATTTTTGTCCCGTTTGGGATTTTTGTCTCTTTGGGATTTTTGTCTCTTTGGGATTTTTGTCTCTTTGGGATTTTTGTCCCGTTTGGGATTTTTGTCCCCTTTGGGATTTTTGTCTCTTTGGGATTTTTGTCTCTTTGGGATTTTTGTCTCTTTGGGATTTTTGTCCCCTTTGGGATTTTTGTCTCCTTGGGATTTTTGTCCCCTTTGGGATTTTTGTCTCTTTGGGATTTTTGTCTCTGTGGGATTTTTGGCTCTTTGGGATTTTTGTCTCTTTGGGATTTTTGTCTCTTTGGGATTTTTGTCTCCCTGGGATTTTTGTCTCTTTGGGATTTTTGTCCCCTTTGGGATTTTTGTCTCCTTGGGATTTTTGTCCCCTTTGGGATTTTTGTCCCCTTTGGGATTTTTGTCTCTTTGGGATTTTTGTCCCGTTTGGGATTTTTGTCTCCTTGGGATTTTTGTCCCCTTTGGGATTTTTGTCCCCTTTGGGATTTTTGTCTCTTTGGGATTTTTGTCCCCTTGGGATTTTTGTCCCGTTTGGGATTTTTGTCCCCTTTGGGATTTTTGTCTCTTTGGGATTTTTGTCCCCTTTGGGATTTTTGTCTCTTTGGGATTTTTGTCCCGTTTGGGATTTTTGTCTCTTTGGGATTTTTGTCCCCTTTGGGATTTTTGTCTCTGTGAGATTTTTGTCCCCTTTGGGATTTTTGTCCCCTTTGGGATTTTTGTCCCCTTTGGGAATTTTTGAGCATTTTTTGGGGCGGGAACCTGAGGAATTCTTTCCTTCTGGATTCAGGTTTCTCCCGGGACCACAGGGATGAGACGGTGGAGGGGCTGAAGGGGCTGAAGAAAGGCCTGGAGGAGCCCGACTTCACCGTCCTCTTCCACACCTGCACCACCATCGCCATGGTAACGGCCACTGGGGTGGACTGGGATGGACTGGGATGGACTAGGATGGACTGGGAGCCACAGGGAATGTGGGGCCTCCTCTTCCCGGCCATCCAGAGGCTCCTGGGAAGCCCCTGGGATATGGGGGAAAATCCCTCCTGGGGGATGGATTGAGCTGCTCCAGGGTGTGGGGAATGTCTGCTGGAATTCCCACTGGGAATTTGGGGAATGGCAGCTAGGCCAGGACAAAAACACTCCCAGATTATCCCCAGCTCCAGGAACAGGGAAGGGGGATCGGGCTCTGCTCCCAGGGAACAGGGACAGGACGAGGGGAAAAGGTCCCAAGTTGTGCCAGGGGAGGTTTATTTGGGATATTGGGGAAAATCCCTGCTGGGAAGGGCAAGAGTGGACACAAATCACTGGGATATTCTCCTCCCAGGCCAGCTGGAGGGTTCCCCTGGCCAGGGAATGCTCCTCATCCCACTGGGAAGCTGCTGGTCCCCAGTTTGGGCAGGAGTGTCCCGAGGAGGGGTCACCCTGTGAGCTGGGAGGCTCCTGGAGCCGGGCTGGGAGAGCTGGGAATGTTCCCCTGGAGAAGGGGAAGGATCCAGGGAGAACTTGGAGCCCCTTCCGCTCCAAACTGTCCCTGGAGCAGCTCAATCCATCCTCGGATCCAGGGAGAGCTCTGGGAGACCCCATGGGGGCATTTGGGTGGTCCCTGGTGTCCCCCAGGTGACAGAATTCCCACCTCTTGGACCCTTTTGCCCTTCCCAGCAGGGATTTTCCCCAATATCCCAAATAAACCTCCCCTGGCACAACTTGGGGCCGTTTCCCCTCATCCTGTCCCTGTTCCCTGGGAGCAGAGCCCGATCCCCCTTCCCTGTTCCTGGAGCTGGGGATAATCTGGGAATACTTTTGTCCTGGCCAAGCTGCCATTCCCCAAACTCCAGTGGGAATTCCAACAGACATTCCCCACACCCTGGAGCAGCTCAATCCATCCTCAGCTCCAGGGAGAGCTCTGGGAGACCCCGGGGGGGGCATTTGGGTGGTCCCTGGTGTCCCCCAGGTGACAGAATTCCCCCCTCTTGGACCCCTCTTGCCCTTCCCAGGAGGGATTTTTCCCAATATCCCAATCTGGGAGTACTTTTCTCCTGGACAAACTGCCATTCCCCAAATTCCCAGTGGGAATTCCAGCAGACATTCCCCACACCCTGGAGCAGCTCAATCCATCCTGGAGTCCAGGGAGACCTCTCTGAGACCCATGGGGGGCATTTTGGTGGTCCCTGGTGTCCCCCAGGTGACAGAATTCCCCCTCTTGGACCCCTCTTGCCCCTCCCAGGAGGGATTTTAGCCAATATCCCAATCTGGGAGTGGTTTTGTCCTGGCCAAGCTGCCATTCCCCAAATTCCCAGTGGGAATTCCAACAGACATTCCCCACACCCTGGAGCAGCTCAATCCATCCTCAGCTCCAGAGAGAGCTCCGGGAGACCCCGGGGGGGGCATTTTGGTGTTCCCTGGTGCCCCCCAGGTGACAGAATTCCCCCCTCTCGCCCTCCCACAGGTGGTTGGGAAGCGGATCCCTCCGGATCAGCTCCTGAACCTGCTGCTGGCCCTCTTTGAGGGGCTGGGGGATCCCGACAGGAACTGCTCCCGAGCCGCCACCGTCCTCATCAACTGCCTGCTCAAGGAACGGGGAGGGGTCCTGCAGGACAAGGTAAAAAAAAATCCACCTGCTGGGACCTGGAGCTGCTTCCAGAGGGGTTTTGTCGCTCCCCATTTCTTCCCCCTGGATAATTTCCCACCGGGATGGGAAGGGGCAGGTCCCTGGGGGGGTGCCCAGCACGGGGAGGGGGCCAGGGGATGGTGGGGACAGAGAGGGGACACGGAGCTGCTCCCAGGGCTGGAGCCCCTCTGCTCTGGAGCCAGGCTGGGAGAGCTGGGAATGTTCCCCTGGAGAAGGGGAAGGATCCAGGGAGACCTTGGAGCCCCTCCCAGGGCCTGGAGGGGCTCCAGGAGAGCTGGAGAGGGACTGGGGACAAGGGCTGGAGGGACAGCACCCAGGGAATGGCTTCCCAGGGTTAGGGGGGAGAGTGGGAAGGGATTCCTGGCTGGGAGGGTGGGGAGGGGCTGGGATGGAATTCCCAGAGGAGCTGTGGCTGCCCCTGGATCCCTGGGAGTGTCCAAGGGCAGGTTGGATCCCCCTGGGATGGTGGGAGTTCAGTGTTACCAGGAGGGCTCAGCTTCCCGTGAAACCCTCGGAGCAGCCCCGTTGTTCCCGGCTGGAAATCCAGCTGGAATGTTTTGGGGAGGGGAGGGCTCAGAGGTGCTGGACACAGGAGGCTTTTTAATCTAATCCCCCCCTCTCTCCCTCCCTCCCTCCCTCAGTAATTGGAAACCCCGGGTTGCCCCTTCCCGCTTTTTCCCCGGGATTTGTGGGCACTGGAGTTACCTCATTCCCGGGATCCGACCTGGGAAGGCTCCAGCTGCCCTGACTCACCTTTGGCTCGGCCCCAGCTCCTGAAACCCGACCTGTTGCCAAGCCTGGGGAGCCGCTGGGGCCGAGCTGAGCTCAGCCGGGGGGGCCGGAGCCTCCTCCAGATCCCACCTTAATCCCGGGAATTCGCCGCCGGCCCCCCGAACTTCCTCTCGGCCTTCTGGAATGCTGAGGGGTCTCCTCACCTTCAGCTCCGGCTCCTCTGCTGCTCCCAGGCCCCGGGTTTAGTTGGGATATTGGGAAAAAATCCCTGCTGGGAAGGGCTGGATCCCCATCCCTGGGGGATGGAGCATCCCTGGGGAGGGGGCACTTGGGGACACGGGCAGGGCTGGGTGGACCTGGGGGGCTCAGGGGGGGTTTTTCCTTTGGGTTCCTCCTCTGGAGTGAGGGAATGAGGGGTCGTGGATGCCCCAGAGGTGTCCTGAGGTGACCATCCCGGTGGGATTGGGAAGGAAAGAGGGATCATGGAGGGGCTGGAGCGTGTCCAGGGAAGGGAACGGAGCTGGGAAAGGGTCTGGAGCACCAGGAGTAGCTGGGGGGGGGGCTCAGCCTGGAGAAAAGGGGGTCAGGAGGGAATCCAGGGGCACAGGAGGGTGGATCCAGGTGGGATCGGGCTCTGCTCCCAGGGAATAAGGGTCAGAGTGAGAGGAAATGGCCTCAAGGGAGGTTTATTTGGAATATTGGGAAAATCCCTGCTGGGAAGGGCTGGATCCCCATCCCTGGGGGATGGAGCATCCCTGGGGAGGTGGCACTTGGGGACACGGGCAGGGCTGGGTGGACCTGGGGGGCTCAGGGGGGGGGTTTTCCTTTGGGTTCCTCCTCTGGCAAAGGGGCTGTGGATGCCCCAGAGGTGTCCTGAGGTGACCATCCCGGTGGGATTGGGAAGGAAAGAGGGATCATGGAGGGGCTGGAGCGTGTCCAGGGATGGGAACGGGGCTGGGAAGGGTCTGGAGAACTCCTGAGGGAGCTGGGGGGGGCTCAGCCTGGAGAAAAGGGGGCTCAGAGGGAATCCAGGGGGACAGGAGGGTGGATCCAGGTGGGATCGGGCTCTGCTCCCAGGGAACAGGGACAGGACGAGGGGAAACGGCCCCAAGCTGGGCCAGGGGAGGTTTATTTGGGATATTGGGAAAATCCCTCCTGGGAAGGGCAAGAGGGGTCCAAGAGGTGGGAATTCTGTCACCTGGGGGACACCAGGAAACACCCAAATGCCCCCCATGGGTCTCAGAGAGATCTCCCTGGACTCCAGGATGGATTGAGCTGCTCCAGGGTGTGGGGAATGTCTGTTGGAATTCCCACTGGAGTTTGGGGAATGGCAGCTTGGCCAGGAGAAAAGTATTCCCAGATTATCCCCAGCTCCAGGAACAGGGAAGGGGGATCGGGCTCTGCTCCCAGGGAACAGGGACAGGACAAGGGGAAACAGCCTCAGGTGGGATATTGGGAAAATCCCTGCTGGGAAGGGCTGCCCAGCCCTGGATCCCCATCCCTGGGGGGGGATGGAGCATCCCTGGGGAGGTGGCACTTGGGGACAGGGGGCAATGGTTGGACTCGGTGGGCTCTGAGGGATTTTCCAGCCTCAGGAATTCCAGGGTGTCCTTGCTGGGTCTCCCCTTTTTTTTTTTTTCCTGGGAATCCCCTGGGGCCTCCTGGGTGGCAGGATGGGGAAGGATCACGGAATCCCAGACTGGTTTGGGTTGGAATGGACCTTAAATCCCACCTAGTGCCACACCCCACCGTGGGCAGGGACACCTCCTGCTATCCCAGGTTGCTCCAACCTCGGTCTTGGACACTCCCAGGGATCCAGGGGCAGCCACAGCTCCTCTGGGAATTCCATCCCAGCCCCTCCCCACCCTCCCAGCCAGGAATCCCTTCCCACTGTCCCCCCTAACCCTGGGAAGCCATTCCCTGGGTGCTGTCCCTCCAGCCCTTGTCCCCAGTCCCTCTCCAGCTCTCCTGGAGCCTCTTCAGGCCCTGGAAGGGGCTCCAAGGCCTCCCTGGATCCTTCCCCTTCTCCAGGGGAACATTCCCAGTTTTCCCAGCCTGGCTACAGTGGAACGATTCGAGTGGGAAGGAATTTTAAGGATCACCCATTCCCACCCCCTGCCATGGGCAGGGACACCTCCCACCATCCCAGGGGGATCCAACCTGCCCTTGGACACTCCCAGGGATCCAGGGGCAGCCACAGCTCCTCTGGGAATTCCATCCCAGCCCCACCCCAGACAAGAATCCCTTCCCACTCTCCCCCCTAACCCTGGGAAGCCATTCCCTGGGTGCTGTCCCTCCAGCCCTTGTCCCCAGCCCCTCTCCAGCTCTCCTGGAGCCCCTTGACCACCCATCCCAGGCTCACCCCCTGTCTCTCTCTGTCCATCCTCCCCCCCCAGATCCCTGACATCATCACCATCATCCACGGGAAGCTGGAGGAGCTGGACGAGGAGCACCTGCGGAAGGCGGCCCAGCAGACCGTGTTCATCCTGGCGGCCCAGCACTCCAGCCTCGTGGTCTCCAGCCTCCTGGGCAGCCCCCTGCCCTTCGACAGGTCCTGCCCACGCCCTCCTCCCACCCCTCAACCTGCTGGGATTTTCCTCTGGGAGATCCAGGATAGCAGATGATTTTCCGGGGGGAGTTTCCACTTCGTCCTTTGGCTCCTTCCTCCAGCATCCAGATCCTTCTGGGATTTCTTTTGGGAGCTGGAGGGTTGGAGTTGGTTTTTAGGGTGTTCTCCACACCATCCTTTGGCTCCTTCCTCCAGCACCCAGACCCTTCTGGGATTTCCTTTGGGAGATGTGGGACCGGAGACGATTTTCCAGGGGGAGTTTCCACCTCGTCCTTTGGCTCCTTCTACCAGCATCCAGATCCTTCTGGGATTTCCTTTGGAAGCTGGAGGGTCAGAGCTGATTTTTAGGGTGTTCTCCACATCATCCTTTGGCTCCTTCCTCCGGTATCCAGATCCTTCTGGGATTTCCTCTGGGAGATCCGGGATTGGAGATGATTTTCCGGGGGGAGTTTACACCTTGTCCTTTGGCTTCCCACACTCCCCATTCAGCTCCTTCTGCCAGTGTCCAAACCCAGCTGGGGTTTCTTTTGGGTGCTGATTTTTAGGGTGTTCTCCACATCCTCCTTTGACTCCTTCCTCCAGCACCCAGATCCTTTTGGGATTTCCTTTGGGAGATCCAGGACTGGAGATGATTTTCCAGGGGGGGAGTTTCCACCTCCTCCTTTGGCTCCTTCCTCCATCATCCAGATCCTTCTGGGATTTCTTTTGGGTGCTGGAGGGTCAGAGCTGATTTTTAGGGTGTTCTCCACACCATCCTTTGGCTCCTTCCTCCAGTATCCAGACCCTACTGGGATTTCCTTTGGGAGCTGGAGGGCTGGAGCTGATTTTTAGAGTGTTGCCCATAAACTCCTTTCTCCAGCACCCAGGTCCTTCTGGGATTTCCTTTGGGAGCTGGAGGGTTGGAGCTGGTTTTTAGGGTGTTCTCCACATCCTCATTTGGCTCCTTTCTCCAGCATCCAGGTCCTTCTGGGATTTCCTTTGGGAGCTGGAGGACTGGGGCCAATTTTAGGCAGTTTCCCAGGCTTTGGGGCTCTGGAAGCAGAGCTGTCCCTGGACAGCTGGGAATTTTGGGATGCTTTAGGGACCTGCCCAGTGAGTTGATGCCAAGCCTGGAGCAGTTTCCCTCCTCCTCCTCCTCCCAACATTCCTGATCCTCCATTCCTGGCACGAACCAGCAGCTCCCAGGCTGTTCCCCTGGGGAAAACTGGGAATTTTGGGGTGCTCTGGGTGTTCTCCAGGGCTCACTGGGGTGGGATTTCTCCCTCTCCCCGTGGCTTTCCTGGCACTCTGGGCGGTGCCAACCCCTCTTCCCTGTTTTCCCAGCCATGCCAGCCCCTCTTCCCTGTTTTCCCAGCAGTGCCAACCCCTCTTCCCTGTTTCCCTGGTGGTGCCAACCCCTCTTCCCTGTTTTCCCAGCGATGCCAACCCCTCTTCCCTGTTTTCCCAGCAGTACCAACCCCTCTTCCCTGTTTTCCCAGCGATGCCAGCCCCTCTTCCCTGTTTCCCAGCCATGCCAACCCCTCTTGCCTGTTTTCCTGGGCGATCCCAACCCCTCTTCCCTGTTTCCCAGCCATGCCAACCCCTCTTCCCTGTTTTCCCAGCCATGCCAACCCCTCTTCCCTGTTTTCCAGGCAGTGCCAACCCCTCTTCCCTGTTTTCCCAGCGATGCCAACCCCTCTTCCCTGTTTTCCCTGGTGGTGCCAACCCCTCTTTGTGTTTTCCTGGGCGATCCCAACCCCTCTTCCCTGTTTCCCAGGCTGTGCCAACCCCTCTTCCCTATTTTCCCAGGCTGTGCCAACCCCTCTTCCCTATTTTCCCAGGCTGTGCCAACCCCTCTTCCCTGTTTTCCCAGCGATGCCAACCCCTCTTCCCTGTTTTCCCAGCGATGCCAACCCCTCTTCCCTGTTTTCCAGAGTGGTGCCAACCCCTCTTCCCTGTTTTACCAGGCTGTGCCAACCCCTCTTTGTGTTTTCCCAGGCTGTGCCAACCCCTCTTCCCTGTTTTCCTGGGCAATGCCAACCCCTCTTCCCTGTTTTCCCAGGCTGTGCCAACCCCTCTTCCCTGTTTTCCCAGGCTGTGCCAACCCCTCTTCCCTATTTTCCCAGGCTGTGCCAACCCCTCTTCCCTGTTTTCCAGGCTGTGCCAGCCCCTCTTCCCTGTTTCCCTGGTGGTGCCAACCCCTCTTCCCTGTTTTCCCAGGCTGTGCCAACCCCTCTTCCCTGTTTTCCCAGGTGGTGCCAACCTCTCTTCCCTGTTTTCCTGGGCAGTGCCAACCCCTCTTCCCTGTTTTCCTGGTGGTGCCAACCCCTCTTCCCTGTTTTCCCAGGCTGTGCCAACCCCTCTTCCCTGTTTTCCCAGGCTGTGCCAACCCCTCTTCCCTGTTTTCCAGGCTGTGCCAACCCCTCTTCCCTGTTTCCCAGGCTGTGCCAACCCCTCTTCCCTGTTTTCCCAGGCTGTGCCAACCCCTCTTCCCTGTTTTCCCAGCCATGCCAACCCCTCTTCCCTGTTTTCCCAGGCAGTGCCAGCCCCTCTTCCCTGTTTTCCCAGGCTGTGCCAACCCCTCTTTGTGTTTTCCCGGGTGGTGCCAACCCCTCTTCCCTGTTTTCCCAGCGATGCCAACCCCTCTTCCCTGTTTTCCAGAGTGGTGCCAACCCCTCTTCCCTGTTTTACCAGGCTGTGCCAACCCCTCTTTGTGTTTTCCCAGGCTGTGCCAACCCCTCTTCCCTGTTTTCCTGGGCAATGCCAACCCCTCTTCCCTGTTTTCCCAGGCTGTGCCAACCCCTCTTCCCTATTTTCCCAGGCTGTGCCAGCCCCTCTTCCCTGTTTTCCCAGGTGGTGCCAACCCCTCTTCCCTGTTTTCCCAGGCTGTGCCAACCCCTCTTCCCTATTTTCCCAGGCTGTGCCAACCCCTCTTCCCTGTTTTCCAGGCTGTGCCAACCCCTCTTCCCTGTTTTCCTGGTGGTGTCAACCCCTCTTTGTGTTTTCCTGGGCGATCCCAACCCCTCTTCCCTGTTTTCCCAGCGGTGCCAACCCCTCTTCCCTGTTTCCCAGGCTGTGCCAACCCCTCTTCCCTGTTTCCCAGGCTGTGCCAACCCCTCTTCCCTGTTTTCCCAGCGATGCCAACCCCTCTTTGTGTTTTCCTGGGTGGTGCCAACCCCTCTTTGTGTTTTCCCAGCGATGCCAGCCCCTCTTCCCTGTTTTCCTTTGTGGTGCCAACCCCTCTTCCCTGTTTTCCCAGCGGTGCCAACCCCTCTTCCCTGTTTTCCAGGCTGTGCCAACCCCTCTTCCCTGTTTTTCCAACGATGCCAACCCCTCTTCCCTGTTTGCCCAGGCTGTGCCAGCCCCTCTTCCCTGTTTTCCTGGCGGTGCCAACCCCTCTTCCCTGTTTTCCCAGCGATGCCAACCCCTCTTCCCTGTTTTCCCAGCGATGCCAGCCCCTCTTCCCTGTTTTCCCGGCGGTGCCAGCCCCTCTTTCCCTGTTTTCCCTGGCAGCCACACGTGTGCCATGTGGAGGTCCCTGGCCACGGATCCCGCCCTCACCTCCCAGATCCTGGAGCAGCTCCTGGAGAAGCTCAGCCGGGACATCCCCTACCAGGAGAGCCGGAGCTTCCTGCTGGGCCCCGGAGCCGAGCGCGTGGCCACCGCCCTGCCCCTGGCTGTGAGTGGGGCCTGGGACCCCCCTGGGACCCCCTGACCATTCCTGAGACCCCCTGACCATTCCTGGGACCCCCTGACCATTCCTGGGACCCCCTGGGACCCCCTGCCCCTTCCTGGGACCCCCTGGGACCCCTTGACCCTTCCTGGGACCCCCTGACCCTTCCTGGGACCCCCTGACCCTGGCTGTGAGTGGGGCCTGGGACCCCCTGACCCTTCCTGGGACCCCCTGACCATTCCTGGGACCCCCCTGACCCTTCCTGGGACCCCCTGCCCCTGGCTGTGAGTGGGGCCTGGGACCCCCTGGGACCCCCTGGGACCCCCCTGCCCCTTCCTGGGACCCCCTGCCCCTTCCTGGGACCCCCTGGGACCCCCCTGACCCTTCCTGGGACCCCCTGACCATTCCTGAGACCCCCTGCCCCTTCCTGGGACCCCCTGGGACCCCTTGACCCTTCCTGGGACCCCCTGACCCTTCCTATGAACCCCCTGGGACCCCCTGACCATTCCTGAGACCCCCTGCCCCTGGCTGTGAGTGTGGCCTGGGACCCCCTGACCATTCCTGGGACCCCCTGCCCCTTCCTGGGACCCCCTGACCATTCCTGGGACCCCCTGACCATTCCTGAGACCCCCTGACCCTTCCTATGAACCCCCTGCCCCTGGCTGTGAGTGGGGCCTGGGACCCCCCTGGGACCCCCTGCCCCTTCCTGGGACCCCCCTGACCATTCCTGGGACCCCCTGACCATTCCTGAGACCCCCTGCCCCTGGCTGTGAGTGTGGCCTGGGACCCCCCTGGGACCCCCTGACCATTCCTGAGACCCCCTGCCCCTGGCTGTGAGTGTGTCCTGGGACCCCCTGACCATTCCTATGAACCCCCTGACCTTTCCTGGGACCCCCTGACCATTCCTATGAACCCCCTGACCTTTCCTGGGACCCCCTGACCATTCCTGGGACCCCCTGCCCCTTACTGGGACCCCCTGACCATTCCTGAGACCCCCTGACCCTTCCTGGGACCCCCTGACCATTCCTGGGACCCCCTACCCCTGGCTGTGAGTGTAGCCTGGGACCCCCTGGGACCCCCTGACCCTTCCTGGGACCCCCTGACCATTCCTATGAACCCCCTGCCCCTGGCTGTGAGTGTGGCCTGGGACCCCCTGGGACCCCCTGACCATTCCTGAGACCCCCTGACCATTCCTGGGACCCCCCTGACCATTCCTGGGACCCCCTGACCCTTATTATGAACCCCCTGCCCCTTCCTGGGACCCCCTGACCATTCCTATGAACCCCCTGGGACCCCCCTGACCATTCCTGCGGACCCCCTGACCCTTCATATGAACCCCCTGGGACCCCCTGACCCTTCCTATGAACCCCCTGACCCTTCCTATGTACCTCCTAC
>NW_026138249.1:25000-71804 GCF_025592945.1 Manacus candei
CGGGGTGCAAAACCAGCCTGTGCTGGGATGTACTGGGATGGAACCAGAGGAACTGGTTTTTAGGTGTGGATGTAACTGGAGGAACTGGGATTTGGGTGTAAAACCAGTCTGGGCTGGGATGGAACCTCAGGAACTGGTTTTTGGGTGTGGATGTAACTGGGGGAACTGGAGTTTGGGGTGTGCAAAACCAGCCTGTGCTGGGATGTACTGGGATGGAACCAGAGGAACTGGCTTTTAGGGTGTGCAAAACCAGCCTGTGCTGGGATGTGACTGGAGGAACTGGGTTTTTGGGTGTGGATGTTACTGGAGGAACTGGGATTTGGATGTAAAACCAGTCTAAGCTGGGATGTACTGGGATGGAACCAGAGGAACTGGTTTTTAGGTGTGGATGTAACTGGAGGAACTGGTTTTTGGGGTGTGCAAAACCAACCTGTGCTGGGATGTGACTGGGATGGGCTCAGAGGAACTGGTTTTTAGGGTGTGGATGTAACTGGAGGAACCAGTTTTTAGGGTGGATTTTGTGTCCCCAGGAAGGGATAAAAGGGCTCCTCCCTGGCCCCAAATCCCCCTGGATAGGGCAGGTGTCCATGGATCCATTCCTGATGGATGGGGAGGGAACTCTCTTTGTCCAGGACGTGAAATTCCAGCCGGGCCCCCGGAGCTGGTTCCGATATCAAAGAAATTCCTGGCCACATCCCGGATTTTGGGTCTCTGGGATAGGAGACAGGGGAGGTGAAACGATCCCTGGGCAGGAAGGGGCAGCCTGGAAGACACAGGAAAGGCAGGAATTGTCTGTGGGACACTGTGGGAAGGGAGAAACCCCGCGGGAACAACGCTCGGGGCTGGATGTTGGGGAAAAATTCCCCGGCTGGAAAAAGGGGCTGGGAGAGGAGTCCCCATCCCTGGGGGGGGGATCCAACATTCCTGGGGGGGATTGAAGATCCCTGGGGATGTGGCACTTGGGGATTGGTTGGGCTGAGTGGGCTTGGAGGGCCTTTCCAGCTCCATGATTCCAGAGGGGAATGTGATTCCAGGGTGGGATGTGAAGCACCGAGGGAGAGGGAGCCTGGGGTTTATCCCAAACTGCTGGAAGGGATTTTCGAGGTCAGGGGCCCCCTCTGTGGGAGAATTCCCGACGAATGGAGCTGTTTGAGGTCATCTGGGCTACTCCAGGGAGACCTTGGAGCTCCTTCCAGGGCCTGAAGGGGCTCCAGGAGAGCTGGAGAGGGACTGGGGACAAGGGCTGGAGGGACAGCACCCAGGGAATGGCTTCCCAGGGTTAGGGGGGACAGTGGGAAGGGATTCCTGGCTGGGAGGGTGGGGAGGGGCTGGGATGGAATTCCCAGAGGAGCTGTGGCTGCCCCTGGATCCCTGGGAGTGTCCCAGGGCAGGTTGGATCCCCCTGGGATGGTGGGAGGTGTCCCTGCCCCTGGAATTAAATGACCTTTAAGTCTCTTCCCACCCGAACCATTCCAGGATTCCGTGCCTGTTACAGACACCAGATTGTCCCGGGCAGACGGTGGATGGTTCCTCCTGCCCGAGGTTTTTCCTTAATTAGCAATTAATTCCTGGATGGCTCCTCCTGCCCGAGGTTTTTCCTTAATTAGCAATTAATTCCCTCCAACCTCTCGGTGCTTAAATCGCCCCCCAGGACCCTCTGCCAGTCCCGGGAGCATTTTGGGTGTTGTCATCCACATCATCCATCCCAGGGATAACCCCCCGAGGGGGGGAAAAAATGCATGAGGGAGAGAAAGGAAAGGCAGGATTAAGTGATTCGAAGAAACCTTTGAACAACCTGAAAAGCACTTTTATGGGGGAATGCACTTTTATGGGGGAATTCAAAGGGGGCAGGTGTTTTCCCTCCCCCGAGCAAAGGAACACCACGGCTTTTTAATACAGTTTGAAAGCAGCAAGTTTAAAATTATCTTTACACGCGCTCTTTTTTGCAGTCTGCCTTATCCAAACAGGCACTTAGTTTCACCTCCTGTTGTTACAGTTATATTTACATAAAGTTTTATCTTTTCAAGCAGTTTCAGGTTCCCCACCCCCTCTCTACATGTGCTAAAAAAAACCTTCCCTGTTCTTTAAACTGTTTTTGTCTTAATTGCCCACGGTTTGGGCAGGAACTTTTAAGCAGCTTTACGTTTTGCAAAGTCACAGGGCTAAAGAGCTAAATTTTATTTCGTTTTCTGTCTCACCTGATCCCAAAACCCTCAGCCCCTGAATTCCGTGTCCTCGGTGTGTGGTATCCAGGGTTTATTCCCTGGGTTTATTCCCTGCTTTCTCTCCGACAGGATAACGGATCTTTCCCAGATGCGAAATAATCCCGGCCTATAAAATATTAATGCCAAAAAAAAGGGGAAAAAACCCAGCAACCCCCTTTTTTTCCCCCCTTTGGAGGAGCTCTGGATTTCTTTACTTCCCAGCTCGTTGGGCTGGATTCCCTGTCCCGGAGCTGGGAGAGGAGGGAGACAGGAGTGGTGTCACTGGGCATGGAATTCCCGCCCCTGTGCCTGGGGGGCAACCCAGACTGAGCCCAGCTGAGCCAGGCTGAGCCAAACTGAGCCAAGTGGTCAAACTGAGCCTAACTGAGCCCAAACGGAGCCAGACTGAGCCCAAACTGAGCCAAGTGGTCAAACTGAGCCAAACTGAGCCCAAATGGAGCCAGGCTGAGCCAGACTGAGCTGAACAGCCAAACTGAGCCAGACTGAGCCAAACTGAGCCCAAACTGAGCCAGCCTGAGCCCAAACTGAGCCAAACTGAGTCAGACTGAACTGAACAGTCAAACTGAGCCCAAACTGAGCCCAAATTGAGCCAGACTGAGCTGAACAGTCAAACTGAGCTAAACTGAGCCCAGACTGAGCCAGACTGAGCCAGACTGAGCTGAATGGTCAAACTGAGCCAAACTGAGCCAGACTGAGCCAGACTGAGCCCAAACTGAGCCAGGCTGAGCCAGACTGAGCTGAACAGTCAAACTGAGCCCAAACTGAGCCAGACTGAGCCAAACTGAGCCAGACTGAGCCAAACTGAACCAGACTGAACCAGACTGAGCCAAACTGAGCTGAACAGTCAAACTGAATCCAAACTGAGCCCAAACTGAGCCAGCCTGAGCCCAAACTGAGCCAAACTGAGTCAGACTGAACTGAACAGTCAAACTGAGCCCAAACTGAGCCAGACTGAGCCCAAACTGAGCCAGACTGAGCCAAACTGAGCCCAAACTGAGCCAGCCTGAGCCCAAACTGAGCCAGACTGAGCCAAACTGAGCTGAACAGTCAAACTGAGCCCAAACTGAGCCCAGACTGAGCCAGACTGAGCTGAACAGCCAAACTGAGCTGAACAGTCAAACTGAGCCCAAACTGAACCCAACCGAGCCAAACTGAGCCAAACTGAGCCAGACTGAGCCCAAACTGAACCCAGCTGAGCCCAACTGAGCCCAAACTGAACCAAACAGCCAAACTGAACCCAAAATGAACCCAACTGAGCAGAAACTGAGCTAAACATCCCAACTGAGCCCAAACTGAACCCAACTGAGCCCAAACTGAACCCAACTGAGCCCAAACTGAGCCCAAACTGAGCCAAACAGCCAAACTGAGCCCAAACTGAACCCAACTGAGCCCAAACTGAGCCCAAACTGAACCCAACTGAGCCAAACTGAGCCCAAACTGAGCCCAACTGAGCCAAACTGAGCCCAAACTGAGCCCAACTGAGCCAAACTGAGCGAAACAACCAAACTGAGTCCAAACTGAGCCCAGCTGAGCCAAACTGAGCCCAAACTGAGCCCAAGCTGAGCCCAACTGAGCCAAACTGAGCCCAACTGAGCCAAACTGAGCCCAAACTGAGCCCAAACTGAGTGAAACAGCCAAACTGAGCCCAGCTGAGCCTGACAGCCCAGACTGAGCCCAGCTGAGCCCAACTGAGCCAAACGGCCCAACTGAGCTCAAACTGAGCCAGGCTGAGCCTAACTGAGCTGAACAGTCAAACTGAGCCCAAACTGAGCCCAGCTGAACCCAAATTGAGCCCGACTGAGCCCAAACTGAGCCCAACTGAGCCCAAACTGAGCCAAACAGCCAAAACTGAGCCCAGCTGAACCCAAACTGAGCCCGACTGAGCCCAAACTGAGCCCAACTGAGCCCAAACTGAGCCAAACAGCCAAACTGAGCCCATCTGAGCCCGCCTGAGCCCAGGCTGAGCCCAGGCCGAGCCCAGGCCGAGCCGTGCTGCCCTTCCCTCCCCAGCTGTGCGGTGGAGACGCTGCGGGCGCTGCTGCTGCGGGGCGGCAGCGAGGAGGTGGCCCGGGCCGTGGGCGAGGCCGGGGGCTGGGAGCTCCTGGCCAGCCCGGAGCGGCACCACGACGGCGTCGCCCTGCTCGCCAGGTAAGGCCCTGGCATCCCGGGATTTGGGGGATTTGCTGCCTGGTTTTGGACCCCGGGGAGCCCCTGGGTGGAGGGGGGGTGCTGTGGGGTGGGTGCAGCTGGGGGGGCTGGAGGTTGGTGCCTGATGTCAGTGGTGCCCCTGGGGAGTCCTCGGTGGCATCAGTCCCATTATGGGGTCCCCAGTGCCATAAGTCCCTTTATGGGGTCCCCAGTGCCATCAGTCCATTATGGGGTCCCCAGTGCCATCAGTCCCGTTATGGGATCCCCAGTGCCATCAGTCCCACTGTGGGTCCCTAGTGCCATCAGTCCCTTTATGGGATCCCCAGTGCCATCAGTCCTGTTATGGGGTCCCCAGTGCCATCAGTCCCATTATGGTGTCCCCAGTGCCATCAGTCCCTTTATGGGGTCCCCAGTGCCATCAGTCCCATTATGGGATCCCCAGTGCCATCAGTCCTGTTATGGGGTCCCCAGTACCATCAGTCCCACTGTGGGGTGTCCCCAGTCCCTTTATGGGGTCCCCAGTGCCATCAGTCCCATTATGGGGTCCCCAGTGCCATCAGTCCCTTTATGGGGTCCCCAGTGCCATCAGTCCCTTTATGGGATCCCCAGTGCCATCAGTCCCTTTATGGGGTCCCCAGTGCCATCAGTCCCGTTATGGGATCCCCAGTGCCATCAGTCCCACTGTGGGTCCCCAGTGCCATCAGTCCCATTATGGGGTCCCCAGTGCCATCAGTCCCATTATGGGGTCCCCAGTGCCATCAGTCCCACTGTGGGGTGCCCCCAGTCCCTTTATGGGGTCCCCAGTGCCATCAGTCCCATTATGGGATCCCCAGTGCCATCAGTCCCTTTATGGGGTCCCCAGTGCCATCAGTCCCATTATGGGGTCCCCAGTGCCATCAGTCCCACTGTGGGTCCCCAGTGTCATCAGTCCCATTATGGGGTCCCCAGTGCCATCAGTCCCGTTATGGGGTCCCCAGTGCCATCAGTCCCTTTATGGGGTCCCCAGTGCCATCAGTCCCACTGTGGGGTGCCCCAGTCCCTTTATGGGGTCCCCAGTGCCATCAGTCCCATTATGGGATCCCCAGTGCCATCAGTCCCATTATGGGGTGCCCAGTGCCATCAGTCCCTTTATGGGGTCCCCAGTGCCATCAGTCCCATTATGGGGTCCCCAGTGCCATCAGTCCCAGTGTGGGGTGCCCAGTGCCATCAGTCCCTTTATGGGATCCCCAGTGCCATCAGTCCCATTATGGGATCCCCAGTGCCATCAGTCCCATTATGGGGTCCCCAGTCCCTTTATGGGGTCCCCAGTGCCATCAGTCCCATTATGGGGTCCCCAGTGCCATCAGTCCCAATGTGGGTCCCCAGTGCCATCAGTCCCGTTATGGGATCCCCAGTGCCATCAGTCCCATTATGGGGTCCCCAGTGCCATCAGTCCCATTATGGGGTCCCCAGTGCCATCAGTCCCACTGTGGGGTGCCCCCAGTCCCATTATGGGGTCCCCAGTGCCATCAGTCCCTTTATGGGATCTCCAGTGCCATCAGTCCTGTTATGGGGTCCCCAGTGCCCCCAGTCCCATTATGGGGTCCCCAGTGCCATCAGTCCATTATGGGATTCCCAGTGCCATCAGTCCCACTGTGGGGTGCCCCCAGTCCCATTATGGGGTCCCCAGTGCCATCAGTCCCTTTATGGGATCTCCAGTGCCATCAGTCCTGTTATGGGGTCCCCAGTGCCATCAGTCCCAGTGTGGAGTCCCCAGTGCCATCCGTCCCATTATGGGGTCCCCAGTGCCATCAGTCCCACTGTGGGGTGCCCCTGGTCCCCTTTTGGGGTCCCCGATGTCCCCAGTCCCTCCCTGTGCCACCCATTCCCCCGCCGTGCCCTCACGGAGGGGACAGTGCCAGGCCAGTGCCACCACCTTATCCATGCTGGGGCTGTCCTGCCCTGGTGACAGGAGGTGACAGTGCCAGGCCAGTGCCACTGGGGTTGCCATCCTCGGGGTTTCCTGCCCTGGTGGTCAGAGGTGACAGTGCCAGACCAGTGCCACCACCTTTCCCATGCTGGGATTTTCCTGCCCTGGTGGCAGGAGGTGACAATGCCAGACCAGTGCCACCACCTTTCCCATGCTGGGATTTTCCTGCCCTGGTGGCAGGAGGTGACAATGCCAGACCAGTGCCACCACCTTTCCCATGCTGGGATTTTCCTGCCCTGGTGGCAGGAGGTGACAGTGCCAGGCCAGTGCCACCACCTTTCCCATTTTGGGGTTGTCCTGCCCTGGTGGCCAGAGGTGACAGTGCCAGGCCAGTGCCACCACCTTTGCCATGCTGGGTCTGTCCTGCCCTGGTGGCAGGAGGGGACAGTGCCAGGCCAGTGCCACTGGTGTTGCCATCCTGGGGTTTTCCTGCCCTGGTGGCAGGAGGGGACAGTGCCAGGCCAGTGCCACTGGTGTTGCCATCCTGGGGTTTTCCTGCCCTGGTGGCAGGAGGGGACAGTGCCAGGCCAGTGCCACCACCTTTGCCATTTTGGGATTGTCCTGGCCTGCTGGCCAGAGGTGACAGTGCCAGGTCAGTGCCACTGGTGTTGCCATGCTGGGGTTTTCCTGCCCTGGTGGCAGGAGGGGACAGTGCCAGGCCAGTGCCACCACCTTATCCATGCTGGCATTGTCCTGCCCTGGTGGCAGGAGGGGACAGTGCCAGACCAGTTCCAACACCTTTCCCATGCTGGGGCTGTCCTGCCCTGGTGGCAGGAGGGGACAATGCCAGACCAGTGCCACCGGTGTTGCCATGCTGGGATTGTCCTGCCCTGGTGGCAGGAGGGGACATTACCAGACCAGTGCCACTGTCTTTTCCATTCTGGGATTGTCCTGCCCTGGTGGCAGGAGGGGACATTACCAAACCACTGCCACCGTCTCTCCCATCCTGGGTCTGCCCTGCCCAGCAACCCCTGGGCACGGGGGGGTCTCTCCATCTCCCCGTCCCCCCCCCCCCGGGTTGGCAATGCCACCCTCGGGCCGGGTGCCAGGAGCCGTTCCCTCGGCAGGGCCATGGCTCGCCACGCGGGGCCGCGGCTGCCCCCGGTCGTGAAGACCCTCCTGCCGGCCCTGGGCAGCGCCTTCGACAGCCAGAGGGTCACCACCACCGCCTTCTTCGCCGAGGTGAGGGCACCAGGGGGGTCACCCTCAGCAGGAGGGACCTGGATGGGTTGGAGAGTTGGGTTGGTTCCAACGGGATGAGGTTCCACCAGGCCGAGCGCCGGGTCCGGCTGGGATCCATCCCCAGGGGTGTCCCCAGGGATCAGGGGTGGGGATGGAGCTGAATCCAGCTGGGATCCATCCCCAGGGGTGTCCCCAGGGATCAGGGGTGGGGATGGAGCTGCATCCAGCTGGGATCCATCCCCAGGGGTGTCCTTATGGATCAGGGGTGGGGATGGAGCTGGATCCAGTTGGGATCCATCCCCAGGGGTGTCCCCAGGGATCAGGGGTGGGGATGGAGCTGCATCCAGCTGGGATCCATCCCCAGGGGTGTCCTTATGGATCAGGGGTGGGGATGGAGCTGCATCCAGCTGGGATCCATCCCCAGGGGTGTCCTTATGGATCAGGGGTGGGGATGGAGCTGCATCCAGCTGGGATCCATCCCCAGGGGTGTCCCCAGGGATCAGAGTTGGGCCCAGTCCTGTTTAATGTCTTTATTGATGATCTGGATGAGGGGATTGAGTGAACCATCAGCAGCAAATTTGCAGGTGACACCGAGCTGGGGGGGAGTGTGGATGTGCTGGAAGGCAGGAGGGCTCTGCAGAGGGACCTGGATGGGTTGGATCCATGGGCTGGTTCCAAGGGGATGAGGTTCAAGCAGGCCAAGGGCCGGGTCCTGCCCTTTGGCCACAACAACCCCTGGGGCCAGAGGGGCTGGAGAGCAGCCAGGCAGGAAGGGAGCTGGGAGTGGGGATGGACAGAGGGGCTGGAGAGCAGCCAGGCAGGAAGGGAGCTGGGATTTGGGATGGACAGAGGGGCTGGAGAGCAGCCAGGCAGGAAGGGAGCTGGGATTTGGGATGGGCAGGGAGCTGAACAGGAGCCAGAGTGTGCCCAGGGGGACAAGAGGGCCAATGGATCCTGGCCTGGCTCAGGAACAGGGTGGCCAACAGGGCCAGGGCAGTGATTCTGCCCCTGGACTCAGCGCTGGGGAGGCCACCCCTGGAGTGCTGTGTCCAGCTCTGGGCCCTCAGCTCAGGAAGGACATGGAGGGGCTGGAGCAGGTCCAGAGGAGAGCAACGAGGCTGGGGAAGGGACTGGAGCACAATTCCCATGAGGAGAGGCTGAGGGAGCTGGGGGGGCTCAGCCTGGAGAGGAGGAGGCTCAGGGGAGACCTCCTCACTCTCTGCAACTCCCTGGCAGGAGGGGGGAGCCAGGGGGGGGTTGGTCTCTTTTCCCATCAGCAAGACAAGAGGGCTGGGTCTGGAGCTGTGCCAGGGGAGGGTTAGGTTGGATATCAGGAAGAATTTCTTTGCAGAGAGGGTGCTCAGCCCTTGGAATGGGCTGCCCAGGGAAGGGGTGGATTCTCCGTCCCTGGAGGTGTTTAAGGACAGACTGGATGTGGCATCAGTGCCACGGGCTGGGAACTGTGGTGGTGGTGGATCAAGGGTTGGACTTGATCTCAGAGGTCCTTTCCAACCCCTCTGATTCTATAATTCTATGATTCTATGATCCCGGGCCGTCCGTCCCCCCGGATCCATCCCGGATCCCTTCCCGTCCCATCCCCTCGGCTCCTCCGGACCCCCCTTCTCGGGCTCCGATCCCGTCCCGGCCCCATCCCCGCTCGGTGCCTGACGTAGCGCCCCAGGAATGGGATGACTCAAGTCCTATTTTTTTTTTCTTTCCCCCGGCTCCGCATCCAAGGGGAGCGAAACCCAACTCCCGGCTCAGCCCTCGCAGCCGCCGGAGCAGCTCCGGTTACAGGAAAGCGGTGCCAGCGGTGCCGGGCTCCAGGAGCCGCCGCTGGAATTCCCAGATGCTCCAGCAGCTCTTCCACCCCCTTCTCCCGGCTGGAGCACGGCCCTGGAATCCGCCGCGGCTCCTGGAGCGCGGCTGGATCGGGGAGGAGAGAAAAGAGAGCGGCTGTGCCTGGGCTGGAGCCCGAGGGGAGGAGGAGGAGGAAGGGTTTGGAGCGGCTGCCGCGATCCACAGGGATGAGGGGACAGAGCAGGGAATCTTTGATCCACAGGGATGAGGGGACAGCTCAGGGAATCTTTGATCCACAGGGATGAGGGGACAGCTCAGGGAATCTTTGATCCACAGGGATGAGGGGACAGCTCAGGGAATCTTTGATCCACAGGGATGAGGGGACAGCTCAGGGAATCTTTGATCCACAGGGATGAGGGGACAGCTCAGGGAATCTTTGATCCACAGGGATGAGGGGACAGCTCAGGGAATCTTTGATCCACAGGGATGAGGGGACAGAGCTCAGGGAATCTTTGATCCACAGGGATGAGGGGACAGAGCTCAGGGAATCTTTGATCCACAGGGATGAGGGGACAGAGCTCAGGGAATCTTTGATCCACAGGGATGAGGGGACAGCACAAGGAATCTTTGATCCACAGGGATGAGGGGACAGCTCAGGAAACCTTTGATCCACAGGGATGAGGGGATGACTCAGGGAATCTTTGATCCACAGGGATGGAGGGACAGCTCAGGGAATCTTTGATCCACAGGGATGGAGGGACAGAGCAGGGAATCTTTGATCCATAGGGATGAGGGGACAGCTCAGGAATCTTTGATCCACAGGGATGAGGGGACAGCACAGGGAATCTTTGATCCACAGGGATGAGGGGACAGCTCAGGGAATCTTTGATCCACAGGGATGAGGGGACAGAGCTCAGGGAATCTTTGATCCACAGGGATGAGGGGACAGCTCAGGGAATCTTTGATCCACAGGGATGAGGGGACAGAGCAGGGAATCTTTGATCCACAGGGATGAGGGGACAGAGCAGGGAATCTTTGATCCACAGGGATGAGGGGACAGAGCTCAGGGAATCTTTGATCCACAGGGATGAGGGGACAGAGCTCAGGGAATCTTTGATCCACAGGGATGAGGGGACAGAGCTCAGGGAATCTTTGATCCACAGGGATGAGGGGACAGCTCAGGGAATCTTTGATCCACAGGGATGAGGGGACAGCTCAGGGAATCTTTGATCCACAGGAATAAAGGGACAGAGCTCAGGGAATCTTTGATCCACAGGGATGAGGGGACAGCTCAGGGAATCTTTGGTCCACAGGGATGAGGGGACAGAGCAGGGAATCTTTGATCCACAGGGATGAGGGGACAGCTCAGGGAATCTTTGATCCACAGGGATGAGGGGACAGTGCTGGGAATCTTTGATCCACAGGGATGAGGGGACAGAGCAGGGAATCTTTGATCCACAGGGATGAGGGGACAGAGCTCAGGGAATCTTTGATCCACAGGGATGAGGGGACAGCTCAGGGAATCTTTGATCCACAGGGATGAGGGGACAGAGCTCAGGGAATCTCTGATCCAAAGGGATGAGGGGACAGCACAAGGAATCTTTGATCCACAGGGATGAGGGGACAGCTCAGGGAATCTTTGATCCACAGGGATGAGGGGACAGAGCTCAGGGAATCTTTGATCCACAGGGATGAGGGGACAGCTCAGGAAACCTTTGATCCACAGGGATGAGGGGATGACTCAGGGAATCTTTGATCCACAGGGATGGAGGGACAGCTCAGGGAATCTTTGATCCACAGGGATGGAGGGACAGAGCAGGGAATCTTTGATCCATAGGGATGAGGGGACAGCTCAGGAATCTTTGATCCACAGGGATGAGGGGACAGCTCAGGAAACCTTTGATCCACAGGGATGAGGGGACAGCACAGGGAATCTTTGATCCACAGGGATGAGGGGACAGCTCAGGAATCTTTGATCCACAGGGATGAGGGGACAGCTCAGGGAATCTTTGATCCACAGGGATGAGGGGACAGAGCTCAGGGAATCTTTGATCCACAGGGATGAGGGGACAGTGCTGGGAATCTTTATCCACAGGGATGAGGGGATAGAGCTCAGGGAATCTTTGATCCACAGGGATGAGGGGACAGAGCTCAGGGAATCTTTGATCCACAGGGATGAGGGGACAGAGCTCAGGGAATCTTTGATCCACAGGGATGAGGGGACAGCACAAGGAATCTTTGATCCACAGGGATGAGGGGACAGCACAAGGAATCTTTGACCCACAGGGATGAGGGGACAGCTCAGGGAATCTTTGATCCACAGGGATGAGGGGACAGCTCAGGGAATCTTTGATCCACAGGGATGAGGGGACAGCTCAGGGAATCTTTGATCCACAGGGATGGAGGGACAGAGCTCAGGGAATCTTTGATCCACAGGGATGAGGGGACAGCTCAGGGAATCTTTGATCCACAGGGATGAGGGGACAGCTCAGGGAATCTTTGATCCACAGGGATGAGGGGACAGAGCTCAGGGAATCTTTGATCCACAGGGATGAGGGGACAGCTCAGGGAATCTTTGATCCACAGGGATGAGGGGACAGAGCTCAGGGAATCTTTGATCCACAGGGATGAGGGGACAGAGCTCAGGGAATCTTTGATCCACAGGGATGAGGGGACAGAGCTCAGGGAATCTTTGATCCACAGGGATGAGGGGACAGCTCAGGGAACTTTTGATCCACAGGGATGAGGGGACAGAGCTCAGGGAATCTTTGATCCACAGGGATGAGGGGACAGCTCAGGGAATCTTTGATCCACAGGGATGAGGGGACAGAGCTCAGGGAATTGTCATCATCCCCCCTGTCACACCTGCCAGGTGACCTCAGGGCAAGGTTTTGGGGTTTTCCTGGTTTTTTCCTGGCTGTCAGTGCTCTCCCGGCCTTCCCCTTCTCCCCAGTTTGGATTTCCAGACTTCCAGAGCTTTCTGTGTTCACACCTGAGGGATTCCTGCAGGTTCCCCACATCCAAGCCCCTTCCCCCGGGGGTTGCTGGGGCTGAGACTCCCCAGCCTCGTCCTCTGGATGATCCTTGTTCTCTGGAGTGAGAGAATGAGGGGCCGTGGATGCCCCAGAGGTGTCCTGGGGTGACCATCCCGGTGGGATTGGGAAGGAAAGAGGGATCATGGAGGGGCTGGAGCATGTCCAGGGATGGGAACGGGGCTGGGAAGGGGCTGGAGAACTCCTGAGGGAGCTGGGGGGGGCTCAACCTGGAGAAGAGGGGGCTCAGAGGGAATCCAGGGGGACAGGAGGGTGGATCCAGGTGGGATCGGGCTCTGCTCCCAGGGAACAGGGACAGGACGAGGGGAAACGGCCCCAAGCTGGGCCAGGGGAGGTTTATTTGGGATCTTGGGAAAAATCCCTGCTGGGAAGGGCTGCCCAGCCCTGGATCCCCATCCCTGGGGGGGGATGGAGCATCCCTGGGGAGGGGGCACTTGGGGACAGGGGTAGGGCTGGCCCTGGCCATGAGGGGGGCTCGTAGTGGGGGGACCCTCCCAACAAGAAGGACTTGGAGGGGCTGGAATGTTTGCAGGGAAGGGAACGGAGCTGGGAAAGGGTCTGGAGCACCAGGAGCAGCTGGGGGGGCTCAGCCTGGAGAAAAGGGGGCTCAGAGGGAATCCAGGGGGACAGGAGGGGGGATCCAGGTGGGATCGGGCTCTGCTCCCAGGGAACAGGGACAGGACGAGGGGAAACGGCCCCAAGCTGTGCCAGGGGAGGTTTATTCGGGATATTTGGAAAAATCCCTGCTGGGAAGGGCTGCCCAGCCCTGGATCCCCATCCCTGGGGGGGGGGATGGAGCATCCCTGGGGAGGTGGCATCCCGAGGCTCTTCCCGGGAATACCGTCCCCCCAAAGCTCCTCGTGGGCTCCTGCCCCGTTTGATTCCGAGAGATTTTCCCCCTTCAGCTCCTCAGCAGCAACGTGGTGAACGACCTGATCCTGCTGGAGACCCTGCTGGACACGCTGACGGGGCGCCAGAAGGATTCCTGCCTCCTGGTCCGGATGCTGGCGCTGCGGGGGCTCGGGAATATCGCCTCTGGAGCCCCGGAAAAGGTGGGGGGGACCCCCCCTGCCCCGAGATTCAGAGGGAAACGGGAGGGGCAGGACGAGGGGGAACGACTTCCCGCTGCCTGAGGGATGTTGGGAAGGATTCTTCCCCCTGGGAGAGGGCGGGGAGGGGCCGGGATGGAATTCCCGGAGGATGCTCCATCCCCTGGGAGTGTCCCAGGCCGGGCTTGGAGCAAACGGGGGGAGCGGGAGGTGTCCCAGGGACGGGGCTGGGTGATCCCAAAGGTTCCTTTCCATCCCAGCTGGGGGGTGATTCCATGATTCCATGATTCCACGGTGCAGCAGTGGCACAGGTGGGTCAGACCTGTGAGCTCATTCCTGCTGCTCCAGTGGTTTTCCCAGCCCAGCAGGCCCCAGATCACGGAATCATGGAGTTGTGGAGGTTGGAGTAGACCTTTAAGACCACTGGATTCACCCAGCCCTGCCCCTGTCCCCAAGTGCCACCTCCCCAGGGATGCTCCATCCCCCAGGGATGGGGATCCAGGGCTGGGCAGCCCTTCCCAGCAGGGATTTTCCCCAATATCCCAAATAAACCTCCCCTGGCACAGCTTGGGGCCGTTTCCCCTCGTCCTGTCCCTGTTCCCTGGGAGCAGAGCCCGATCCCACCTGGATCCACCCTCCTGTCCCCCTGGATTCCCTCTGATCCCCCCCTTTTCTCCAGGTTGAGCCCCCCCAGCTCCCTCAGGAGTTCTCCAGACCCTTCCCAGCCCCGTTCCCATCCCTGGACACGCTCCAGCCCCTCCATGTCCTTCCTGCCCTGATCCCTGTCCCTGTTCCCTGGGAGCAGAGCCCGATCCCACCTGGATCCACCCTCCTGTCCCCCTGGAATTCCTCTGATCCCCCTTTTCTCCGGGCTGAGCCCCCCCCCAGCTCCCTCACCCCGAATCCCTGGAATCCCCGCAGGTCCGGCAGCACGGCCCCACCCTCCTGGCCTCCATGGTCAGCGGGATGGACGACAAGGACGACCCCCACAACCTGGTGGCCCTGGAGGCCATGGCCAGCCTGGCCAAGCTGCTGGAGCACCTGGAGGAGAGGGACGTCCACTCCGTGCTGCTGCACATCGCCATCCGCATCCGGCCCTTCTTCGACAGCGTGAGTGGCACGGAGGGGCTGGGGGCTACTGGGGGGGAACTGGGGGCTACTGGGGGGTGTTTGGGGGCTACTGGGGGGGGTCAGAGGGCTACTGGGGGGGCCTGGGGGCTGCTGGTGGGGAGGGACATCCACTCCGTGCTGCTGCACATCGCCATCCCCATCCGACCCTTCTTCGACAGCGTGAACTCCTGGGGGGGGCTGGGGGCTACTGGGGGGGAACTGGGGGCTACTGGAGGTGTTTGGGGGCTACTGGGGGGGGGGTTGGGGGCTACTGGGGGGTGTTTGGGGGCTACTGGGGGGGCCTGGGGGCTGCTGGTGGGGAGGGACATCCACTCTGTGCTGCTGCACATCGCCATCCGCATCCGGCCCTTCTTCGACAGCGTGAGCTCCTGGGGGAGAACTGGGGGCTACTGGGAGGGGCTGGGGGCTCCTGGGGGTGTCTGGGGTCTCCTGGGGGGTGTGGGGGCTACTGGGAGGTGGTCTGGGGGCTCCTGGGGGGGAGGGACATCCACTCCCTGCTGCTGCACATCGCCATCCGCATCCGGCCCTTCTTCGACAGCGTGAGCTCCTGGGGGGGGACTGGGGGTTCTTGGGGGTGTTTGGGGGAGTCTGGGGGGTCTCTGGGGGCTCCTGGGGGTGTTTGGGGGCTCCTGGGGGTGTCTGGGGGCTCCTGGTGGGGAGGGACATCCACTCCGTGCTGCTGCACATCGCCATCCGCATCCGGCCCTTCTTCGACAGCGTGAGTGGCACGGAGGGGCTGGGGGCTACTAGGGGGGGCTGGGGGCTACTTGGGGGGTTTGGGGGCTCCTGGGGGTGTGGGGGCTACTGGGGGGGGGCTGGGGGTACTTGGGGGGTGTGGGGGCTACTGGGGGGGAGGGACATCCACTCCGTGCTGCTGCACATCGCCATCCGCATCCGGCCCTTCTTTGACAGCGTGAGCTCCTGGGGGGGCCTGGGGGCTACTGGGAGGGGCTGGGGGCTCCTGGGGGTGTCTGGGGTCTCCTGGGGGGTGTGGGGGCTACTGGGGGGGGCTGGGGGCTACTGGGGGGTGTCTGGGGGCTCCTGGGGTGTGTTTGGGGGCTCCTGGGGGTGTTTAGGGGCTACTGGAGGGTGTTTGGGGGCTCCTGGGGGGGGCTGGGGGCTACTGGGGGTGTTTGGGGGCTCCCAGGGGGTGTTTGGGGACCCCTGGGGGGTGTTTGGGGGCTCCTGGGGAGTGTTTGGGGGCTCCTGGGAGTGTTTGGGGGCTCCTGGTGGGGGGTTTAGGGCTCCTGGGGGGTGTTTGGGGGCTCCTGGGGGGGGTCTGGGGGCTCCTGGGGGTGTCTGGGGGCTCCTGGGAGTGTTTGGGGGCTCCTGGTGGGGGGTTTAGGGCTCCTGGGGGGTGTTTGGGGGCTCCTGGGGGATGTTTGGGGGCTCCTAGAGGGTGTCTGGGGGCTCCTGGGGGATGTCTGGGGGCTCCCAGGGGGTGTTTGGGGGCTACTGGGGGGTGTTTGGGTGCTCCTGAGGGATGTTTGGGGGCTCCTGGGAGGGGTCAGGGGGTTCTTGGTGGATGTTTGTGGGCTCCTGGAGGAGGTCTGGGGGCTCCTGGGGGGGGTCTGGGGGCTCCTGGGGGATGTTTGGGGGCTCCTGGGGGGTGTTTAGGGGCTCCTTGGGGGTGTTTGGGGGCTCCTGGGAGGTGTTTGAGGGCTCCTGGGGGGTGTTTGGGGGGTCCTGGGAGGGGTCAGGGGGTTCTTGGTGGATGTTTGGGGGCTCCTAGGGTGGGCTGGGGGCTCCTGGGGCATGTTTGGGGGCTCCTGGGGGGGGTCTGGGAGCTCCTGGGGGGTGTCTGGGGGCTCATGGGGGATGTTTGGGGGCTCATGGGGGATGTCTGGGGGCTCCTGGGGGATGTTTGGGTTCTCCTGGGGGGTGTCTGGGGGCTCCTGGGGGTGTTTAGGGGCTCCTGGGGGATGTTTGGGGACCCTTGGGGGGTGTTTGGGGGCTCCTGGGGGGTGTTTGGGGGCTCCTGGGAGTGTTTGGGGGCTCCTGGTGGGGGGTTTAGGGCTCCTGGGGGGCGTTTGGGGGCTCCTGGGGGTGTTTGGGGGCTCCTGGTGGGGGGTTTAGGGCTCCTGGGGGGTGTTTGGGGGCTCCTGGATGGGGTCTGGGAGGCTGGGGAGGGGGTGCTGAGGTCCTGAGGAGGGGGTGCCAAGGACTGGGGCAGGCTGGGGAGGGGGTGCTGAGAACCCAGGGAGGGGTCCTGGGCACCAGGGCCGGCTGGGAAGGGGGTACTGAGAACCCGAGGAGGGGGTGCCAAGGACTGGGACAGGCTGGGAAGGGGGTGCTGAGGACCCGAGGAGGGGGTGCTGGGGATCTGGGGAGGGGGTGCTGGGCCCAGGCTGGAGAGGGGGTACTGAGGACCCAAGGAGGGGGTGCCAAGGACTAGGGCAGGCTGGGGAGAGGGTGCTGAGAACCCAGGGAGGGGTCCTGGGAACCAGGGCAGGCTGGGGAGGGGGTGCTGAGGACCTGAGGAGGGGGTGATGGGGATCTGGGGAGGGGGTGCTGGGCACCAGGGCAGGCTGGAGAGGGGGTACTGAGGACCCGAGGAGGGGGTGCCAAGGATTGGGGCAGGCTGGGAAGGGGGTACTGAGGACCCGAGGAGGGGGTGCTGGGACCCAGGGAGGGGGTGCTGGGCACCAGGACAGGCTGGGGAGGGGGTGCTGAGGACCTGAGGAGGGGGTGATGGGGATCTGGGGAGGGGGTGCTGGGCACCAGGACAGGCTGGGGAGTGGGTGCTGAGGACCCGAGGAGGGGGTCCTGGGCACCAAGGCAGGCTGGAGAGGGGGTGCTGAGGACCCGAGGAGGGGGTGCCAAGGATTGGGGCAGGCTGGGAAGGGGGTACTGAGGACCCGAGGAGGGGGTGCTGGGACCCAGGGAGGGGGTGCTGGGCACCAGGACAGGCTGGGGAGGGGGTGCTGAGGACCCGAGGAGGGGGTGCCAAGGCCCAGTCCCGATTAGGGAGGGGGTGCCAGTGCCCCTCGTGCCACCCTGATGCCCCCCCTGCATCCAGAGCAGCGGGATGGGGGGCAGTGGGAGCAGCAGGGTGGGGTCAGTGGGCCATTCCCATGCCATTCCCATGCCATTCCCATGCCATGCCATGCCATGCCATGCCATGCCGTGCCCTCCCCGGGTGCAGGAGCAGCCCGAGCTGCGGCGCTCGTCCATCGCCCTCTTCGGGAGCCTGGCCCGGGTCGGGGGGGCCGAGGGGGAGCTGTTCCTGGAGCAGGTGCTGCACGGGCTGGTCACCCTCCTGCTGCACCTGCAGGACCCCCAGCCCGACGTGGTCAAGGTGAGAACCCCCTGAGATGAGCCTGAGCTGAGCTTGAGCGTGATCCTGATCCTGATCCTGACCTGATCCTGATCCTGACCCTGATCCTGATCCTGACCCTGACCCTGACCCTAATATTGACCCTGAGCCTGACCTGACCCTGATCCTGACCCTGACCCTGACCCTAATATTGACCCTGTGCCTGACCTGATCCTGATCCTGATCCTGACCCTGATCCTGATCCTGACCTTGATCCTGACCCTGATCCTGACCCTGACCCTGACCCTGACCCTGATCCTGATCCTGATCCTGACCCTGATCCTGATCCTGACCTTGATCCTGACTCTGATCCTGATCCTGATCCTGACCCTGATCCTGACCTGCCCCTGAGCCTGAGCCTGAGCCTGACCCTGATCCTGACCTGCCCCTGAGCCTGACCCTGACCCTGATCCTGATCCTGACCCTGATCCTGACCCTGACCCTGACCCTGACCCTGGACCTGATCCTGATCCTGACCCTGACCCTGAGCCTGAGCCTGATCCTAATCTTGATCTTGATCCTGACCCTGACCCTGACCCTGACCCTGACCCTAATATTGACCCTGTGCCTGACCTGTCCCTGACCCTGACCCTGATCCCCCCTGACCCTGACCCTGACCCTGACCCTGACCCTGATCCTGATCCTGACCCTGACCCTGACCCTGACCTGCTGGGGGCATCCTGGGGAGGTGCCAGCCCCAGTACCCACCACAAACCCCCCTTCCTGCTCCCATGGGGGTCCCAGTGAGGTTCAAGCCCCAGTACCCACCACAAGAGAGTCCCAGTGAGGTGCCAGCCCCAGTACCCACCACAAGAGAGTCCCAGTGAGGTGCCAGCCCCGGTACCCACCACAAGAGAGTCCCAGTGAGGTGCCAGCCCCAGTACCCACCACAAGAGAGTCCCAGTGAGGTGCCAGCCCCAGTACCCACCACCATCCCCCTCTAGGCTCCTGTGGGGTTCCGGGTGGGGTGCCAGCCCCGGTACCCACCACAAAGGAGTCCCAGTGAGGTGCCAGCCCCAGTACCCACCTCAAGGGAGTCCCAGTGAGGTGCCAGCCCCAGTACCCACCTCAAGGGAGTCCCAGTGAGGTGCCAGCCCCAGTACCCACCTCAAGGGGGTCCCAGTGAGGTGCCAGCCCCAGTACCCACCACAAGGGAGTCCCAGTGAGGTGCCAGCCCCAGTACCCACCACAAAGGGGTCCCAGTGAGGTACCAGCCCTGGTGGTCACCAAACCTCCCCTCCCTGTCTCTGTGGGGTTCTTGGGGGGGGTGCCAGCCCCAGTACCCACCACAAAGGAGTCCCAGTGAGGTGCCATCCCCAGTACCCACCACCAACCCCCCCTGTGTGCCCCTGTGGGGTTCTTGGGGGAGGTGCCAGCCCCGGTACCCACCACAACCCTCCCTCCAGGCTCCTGTGGGGTTCCCAGTGAGGTGCCAGCCCCAGTACCCACCACAAAGGGGTCCCAGTGAGGTACCAGCCCTGGTGGTCACCAAACCTCCCCTCGCTGTCTCTGTGGGGTTCTTGGGGGGGGTGCAAGCCCCAGTAGCCACCACACCCCCCCCGTGTGCCCCTGTGGGGGTCCCAGTGAGGTGCCAGCCCCGGTACCCACCACAAGGGAGTCCCAGTGAGGTGCCAGCCCCAGTACCCACCACAAGGGAGTCCCAGTGAGGTGCCAGCCCAGGTGGTCACCAAACCCCCCCTCCCTGTCCCTGTGGGGTTCTCGGGGGGTGCCAGCCCCAGTACCCACCACAAAGGAGTCCCAGTGAGGTGCCAGCCCCAGTACCCACCACAAACCCCCCTCCAGGCTCCTGTGGGGGTCCCAGTGAGGTGCCAGCCCCAGTACCCACCACAAGGGAGTCCCAGTGAGGTGCCAGCCCCAGTACCCACCACAAAGGGGTCCCAGTGAGGTGCCAGCCCCAGTACCCACCAACCTCCCTCTCCAGGCTCCTGTGGGGGTCCTGGGGAGGTGCCAGCCCTGGTACCCACCACAAAGGAGTCCCAGTGAGGTGCCAGCCCCAGTACCCACCACAAAGGGGTCCCAACGAAATGCCAGCCCCAGTACCCACTACCATCCCCCTCTAGGCTCCTGTGGGGTTCCGGGGGGGCGTGCCAGCCCCAGTACCCACCACAAACCCCCCCGTGTGCCCCTGTGGGGGTCCCAGTGAGGTGCCAACCCTGGTACCCACCACCAAACCCCCCCCGTGTGCCCCTGTGGGGGTCCCAGTAAGGTGCCAGCCCCGGTACCCACCACAAAGGAGTCCCAGTGAGGTGCCAGCCCCAGTACCCACCACCAAACCCCCCCGTGTGCCCCTGTGGGGGTCCCAGTAAGGTGCCAGCCCCGGTACCCACCACAAAGGAGTCCCAGTGAGGTGCCAGCCCCAGTACCCACCACCAAACCCCCCCGTGTGCCCCTGTGGGGGTCCCGGGGAGGTGCCAGCCCCGGTACCCACCACAAAGGAGTCCCAGTGAGGTGCCAGCCCCAGTACCCACCACCAAACCCCCCCGTGTGCCCCTGTGGGGGTCCCGGGGAGGTGCCAGCCCCGGTACCCACCACAAAGGAGTCCCAGTGAGGTGCCAGCCCCAGTACCCACCACCAAACCCCCCCGTGTGCCCCTGTGGGGGTCCCAGTAAGGTGCCAGCCCCGGTACCCACCACAAAGGAGTCCCAGTGAGGTGCCAGCCCCAGTACCCACCACCAAACCCCCCCGTGTGCCCCTGTGGGGGTCCCGGGGAGGTGCCAGCCCGGGTACCCACCACAAACCCCCCGCCCCGTGTGCCCCAGGCGTGCAAGTTCGCGCTGCGGATGTGCGGGCCCAGCCTGGGCTGTGAGGGGCTGCGGGACATGTTCCTGAACCACCTGCACCAGGACAGGGGGCTGCACTTCGGGGAGTTCCTCAACCACGTCTGCAAGCACCTCGTGAGGGACAGGGGGGCACCGGGGGGCTCTGGGGACAGGGAGGGGGGCTGTGGGGGCACCGGGGGGCTGTGGGGACAGGGAGGGGGCTGTGGGATCAGGGATGGGGCTGTGGGATCAGGGATGGGGCTGTGGGGACAGGGAGGGGGCTGTGGGGACACCGGGGGGCTGTGGGATCAGGGATGGGGCTGTGGGGACAGGGATGGGGCTGTGGGGACAGGGATGGGGCTGTGGGGACAGGGAGGGGGCTGTGGGGACAGGGAGGGGGCTGTGGGATCAGGGATGGGGCTGTGGGGACAGGGAGGGGGCTGTGGGGACAGGGATGGGGCTGTGGGGACAGGGAGGGGGCTGTGGGGACAGGGAGGGGGCTGTGGGATCAGGGATGGGGCTGTGGGATCAGGGAGGGGGCTGTGGGGACAGGGATGGGGCTCTGGGGACAAGGATGAGGCTGTGGGGACAGGGATGGGGCTGTGGGATCAGGGAGGGGCTGTGGGGACAGGGATGGGGCTGTGGGATCGGGGATGGCGCTGTGGGATCAGGGAGGGGGCTGTGGGAATGGGGACAGGGATGGGGTTGGGCTGCACTTCGGGGAGTTCCTCAACCACGTCTGCAAGCACCTCATGAGGGCCAGGGGGGCACCGGGGGGCTCTGGGGACAGGGAGGAGGGCTGTGGGGGCACCGGGGGGCTGTGGGATCAGGGATGGGGCTGTGGGGACAGGGAGGGGGCTGTGGGGACACTGGGGGGCTGTGGGGACAGGGAGGGGGCTGTGGGATCAGTGGTGGGGCTGTGGGGACAGGGAGGGGGATGTGGGACAGGGAGGGGGCTGTGGGGACACCGGGGGGCTGTGGGGACAGGGAGGGGGCTGTGGGATCAGGGATGGGGCTGTGGGGACACCGGGGGGCTGTGGGGACAGGGAGGGGGCTGTGGGATCAGGGAGGGGGCTGTGGGGACAGGGAGGGGCTGTGGGGACAGGGAGGGGGCTGTGGGGACAGGGAGGGGGCTGTGGGATCAGGGATGGGGCTGTGGGATCAGGGAGGGGGCTGTGGGGACAGGGATGGGGCTCTGGGGACAAGGATGAGGCTGTGGGGACAGGGATGGGGCTGTGGGATCAGGGAGGGGCTGTGGGGACAGGGATGGGGCTGTGGGATCGGGGATGGCGCTGTGGGATCAGGGAGGGGGCTGTGGGAATGGGGACAGGGATGGGGTTGGGCTGCACTTCGGGGAGTTCCTCAACCACGTCTGCAAGCACCTCATGAGGGCCAGGGGGGCACCGGGGGGCTCTGGGGACAGGGAGGAGGGCTGTGGGGGCACCGGGGGGCTGTGGGATCAGGGATGGGGCTGTGGGGACAGGGAGGGGGCTGTGGGGACACTGGGGGGCTGTGGGGACAGGGAGGGGGCTGTGGGATCAGTGGTGGGGCTGTGGGGACAGGGAGGGGGATGTGGGACAGGGAGGGGGCTGTGGGGACACCGGGGGGCTGTGGGGACAGGGAGGGGGCTGTGGGATCAGGGAGGGGGCTGTGGGGACAGGGAGGGGCTGTGGGATCAGGGATGGGGCTGTGGGGACACCGGGGGGCTGTGGGGACAGGGAAGGGGCTGTGGGGACAGGGAGGGGGCTGTGGGGACATGGATGGGGCTGTGGGGACAGGGAGGGGGCCGTGGGATCAGGGATGGGGCTGTGGGATCAGGGATGGGGCTGTGGGATCAGAGATGGGGCTGTGGGGACAGGGAGGGGGCTGTGGGGACAGGGATGGGGCTGTGGGATCAGGGATGGGGTTGTGGGGACAGGGAGGGGGCTGTGGGGACAGGGATGGGGCTGTGGGATCAGGGATGGGGTTGTGGGGACAGGGATGGGACTGTGGGGACAGGGATGGGGCTGTGGGGACACCGGGGGGCTGTGGGGACAGGGAGGGGGCTGTGGGGACAGGGATGGGGCTGTGGGATCAGGGAGGGGGCTGTGGGGACAGGGATGGGGCTGTGGGGACAGGGATGGGGCTGTGGGGACAGGAAAGGGACTGTGGGGACTGGGAGGGACTGTGGGATCAGGGATGGGGCTGTGGGATCAGGGATGGGGCTATGGGGACAGGAAAGGGGCTGTGAGGGTTGTGGGGACAGGACCACTGTTGGGGCTGCCCTTCCTGCCTTCCATGTCCTGTGTATCCCTGTCCCCCCATGTCCCCCATGTCCCTCCCTGTCCCCTCATATCCCCGCTGTCCCCGCTGTCCCCCGTGTGTCCCTCCCATCCCCTGATGTCCCCTCTGTCCCCTGATGTCTCCCCATGTCCTGTCCCCCCATGTCCCTCCCTGTCCCTCCTGTCCCCTGTGTGTCCCTCCTGTCCCCCCATGTCCCCTCATGTCCCCGTTGTCCCCCCATGTCCCCCCATGTCCCTCATGTCCCCCCATGTCCCTCTTGTCCCCTCATGTCCCCGCTGTCCCCCATGTCCTCTCCTGTCCCCCCATGTCCCTCCCTGTCCCTCCTGTCCCCTCATGTCCCTCCCTGTCCCTCATGTCCCTCCTGTCCCCCCATGTCCTTCCTGTCCCTCCTGTCCCCTCCTGTCCCTCCTGTCCCCTCCTGTCCCCCCATGTCCCTCCTGTCCCCCCATGTCCCTCCTGTCCCCCCATGTCCCTCCCTGTCCCCTCCTGTCCCTCCTGTCCCCCCATGTCCCTCCCTGTCCCTCCTGTTCCCCCATGTCCCCCATGTCCCCCGTGTGTCCCTCCCTGTCCCCCCATGTCCCCTCATATCCCCCCATGTCCTTCCTGTCCCCCCATGTCCTGTGCCCCCCATGTCCCTCCCTCTCCCCGCTGTCCCCCCATGTCCCTCCTGTCCCCCGTGTGTCCCTCATGTCCCCCCTGTGTCCCTCCCTGTCCCCCCATGTCCCTCCTGTCCCTGCTGTCCCCCGTGTGTCCCTCCCATCCCCTGATGTCCCCGCTGTCCCTCCCTGTCCCCCCATGTCCCCTGATGTCCCCTCCTGTCCCCTCATGTCCCCCCATGTCCCTCCTGTCCCTCCCTGTCCCTCCCTGTCCCTCCTGTCCCCCCATGTCCCTCCTGTCCCCTGTGTGTCCCCCCATGTCCCTCCCATCCCCTGATGTCCCCTCTGTCCCCCCATGTCCCTCCCTGTCCCCTCATGTCCCCCCATGTCCCCCCATGTCCTTCCTGTCCCCTGACGTCCCCACTGTCCCCCTCCTGTCCCCCCATGTCCCCTGACGTCCCCCATGTCCCCTGACGTCCCCTCCTGTCCCCTGATGTCCCCCCATGTCCCTCCCTGTCCTCTCCTGTCCCCCGTGTGTCCCTCCCTGTCCCCCCATGTCCCCCCATGTCCCTTCTGTCCCCCCATGTCCCTTCTGTCCCTCCCTGTCCCCCCATGTCCCTCATGTGCCCCCATGTCCCTCATATCCCCCCATGTCCCCCCATGTCCCCCCATGTCCCTCCTGTCCCCACTGTCCCCCCATGTCCCTCCCTGTCCCCCCATGTCCCCGCTGTCCCCCGTGTGTCCCCCCATGTCCCTCCCTGTCCCCCCATGTCCCCTGACGTCCCCTCTGTCCCCCTCTGTCCCCCGCTGTCCCCGCAGATGCAGAGCTACCCCGAGCTGCTGAACCGCCTCGTCTCCACCAACCTCTTCTACTTCAAGAGCCCCTGGGGGGACATCCGGGCAGCCGCCCCCATGTTCATCGGTCAGCCCCCCCTGACCCCTGACCCCTGACCCCTGGCCTGGGGGTCCTGGGGGGGTCCTGGGGGGGTCCCTGGAGGCAGCCAAGTCACCCAGCCCAGCCTGGGGGCAGAAACACTTTGATGTCCCCAAATGGTGCCACCAACCCCCAAGGGGGGCAAATATCCGTCCAAGGGGGGCTTTGGGGTGGTTTTGGGGGGTTTTGGGGTTCCCTTGACCTCAGCCTTGTCCCCAGGCGGTCCCTGGTGCTGTCACCCCCTGGGGTCACCAAGTCACCTCCCCTTGGGGTCACCCCGAGGTGACCTTTGTCACCGGGGGGTGACATCGGGTCCCCAAGGGGGGTTTGGGGTGGTTTGGGCTGTTTTAGGGGGGCTGAGTGTATTTGGGGTGGTTTGGGCTGTTTTAGGGGGAGTTGAGTGTATTTTGGGTAGCTCTGGGGTATTTGGGGTGGTTTGGGCTGTTTTAGGGGAGGCTGAGTGTCTTTTGGGTAGCTCTGGGGTATTTGGGGTGGTTTGGGGGTATTTGGGGTGCTTTGGGCTGTTTTAGGGGGGATTGAGTGTATTTTGGGTAGCTCTGGGGTATTTTGGGTAGCTCTGGGGTGTTTTGGGAAGCTCTGGGGTATTTGGGGTGGTTTTGACTGTTTTAGGGGGGATTGAGTGTATTTTGGGTAACTCTGGGGTATTTTGGGTAGCTCTGGGGGTATTTGGGGTGATTTTGGGGTACTTGGGGTGGTTTTGGGGTATTTGGGGTGGTTTGGGCTGTTTTTGGGGTAGTTGAGTGTATTTTGGATGGCTCTGGGGTATTTGGGGTGGTTTTGGGGTATTTGGGGTGGTTTTGGCTGTTTTAGGGGTAGCTCTGGGGTATTTTGGGAAGCTCTGGGGATATTTGGGGTGGGTTTGGGCTGTTTTAGGGGGATTGAGTGTATTTTGGGTAGCTCTGGGGTATTTTGGGTAGCTCTGAGGTATTTGGGGTGGTTTGGGCTGTTTTAGGGGGAGTTGAGTGTATTTTGGGTGGCTCTGGGGTATTTGGGGTGGTTTTGACTCTTTTAGGGGGATTGAGTGTATTTTGGGTAGCTCTGGGGTATTTTGGGTGGCTCTGGGGTATTTGGGGTGGTTTTGGTGTATTTTGGGTAGCTCTGGGGTATTTGGGGTGGTTTTGGGGTATTTGGGGTGGTTTGGGCTGTTTTTGGGGTAGTTGAGTGTATTTTGGATGGCTCTGGGGTATTTGGGGTGGTTTTGGGGTATTTGGGGTGGTTTTGGCTGTTTTAGGGGTAGCTCTGGGGTATTTTGGGAAGCTCTGGGGATGTTTGGGGTGGGTTTGGGCTGTTTTAGGGGGGATTGAGTGTTTTTTGGGTAACTCTGGGGTATTTTGGGTAGCTCTGGGGTGTTTGGGGTGGTTTGGGCTGTTTTAGGGGGGCTGAGTGTATTTTGGGTAGCTCTGGGGTATTTTGGGTAGCTCTGGTGTATTTTGGGTGGCTCTGGAGTATTTTGGGTAGCTCTGGGGTATTTTGGGTGGCTCTGGGGTATTTGGGCTGTTTTTGGGGTAGTTGAGTGTATTTTGGATGGCTCTGGGGTATTTGGGGTGGTTTGGGGGTATTTTGGGTAGCTCTGGTGTATTTGGGGTAGCTCTGGGGTATTTGGGGTGGTTTTGGGGGGCTCCTGGGTGTGTGTGGGGGGCCCCCAGGCCGATCCCTCCCTCTGGAATTCTCCCTGCAGGCTTCCTGGTGCTGCACGTGGAGGAGGAGCACTGCCAGCAGCTGGACCTGGACCAGCTCATCTCGGGTGAGATGGGGCTCCAACCCCCCAAATTTGGGGTCCCCCCCAGCTGTCCCCAAAGCTCTGAGGCTCCGGGGGGATCCCATTCCCCCTGGGGGGACTCTGGGAGCGTCCCCAACCTCCTGGAGAGCCCCTGGAGCCGGAATTCCACGGTTGGGATGAGCCCCAATCCCTGCTGGGATCTGGAAAAGCCCCAATCCCTTCTGGGATCCAGGAGATTCCCAATCCCTGCTGGGATCCAGGAGATTCCCAATCCCTGCTGGGATCTGGAAAAACCCCAATCCCTGCTGGGATCTTGGAGATTCCCAATCCCTGCTGGGATTCAGGAGATTCCCAATCCCTGATGGGATCCAGGAGATTCCCAATCCCTGCTGGGATCCAGGAGATTCCCAATCCCTGCTGGGATCCAGGAGATTCCCAATCCCTGCTGGGATCCAGGACATTCCCAATCCCTGCTGGGATCCAGGAGATTCCCAATCCCTGTTGGGATCCAGGAGATTCCCAAAGAGAGCCCTAATTCCTGCTGGGATCCAGGAGATTCCCAATCCCTGCTGGGATCTGGAAAAGCCCCAATTCCTGCTGGGATCCAGGAGATTCCCAGTCCCTGCTGGGATCCAGGAGATTCCCAATCCCTGCTGGGATCCAGGAGATTCCCAATCCCTGCTGGGATCCAGGAGATTCCCAATCCCTGCTGGGATCCAGGGGATTCCCAATCCCTGCTGGGATCCAGGAGATTCCCAATCCCTGCTGGGATCCAGGAGATTCCCAATCCCTGCTGGGATCCAGGAGAGCCCAAAGAGAGCCCCAATCCCTGCTGAGATCTGGGAGATTCCCAATCCCTGCTGGGATCTGGAAAAACCCCAATCCCTGTTGGGATCCAGGAGATTCCCAATCCCTGTTGGGATCCAGGAGATTCCCAAAGAGAACCCCAATCCCTGTTGGGATCCAGGAGATTCCCAATCCCTGCTGGGATCCAGGGGATTCCCAATCCCTGTTGGGATCCAGGAGATTCCCAATCCCTGCTGGGATCCAGGAGATTCCCAATCCCTGCTGGGATCCAGGAGATTCCCAATCCCTGTTGGGATCCAGGAGATTCCCAAAGAGAGCCCTAATCCCTGCTGGGATCCAGGAGATTCCCAATCCCTGCTGGGATCCAGGAGATTCCCAATCCCTGCTGGGATCCAGGAGAGCCCAAAGAGAGCCCCAATCCCTGCTGAGATCTGGGAGATTCCTAATCCCTGCTGGGATCTGGAAAAACCCCAATCTCTGCTGGGATCTTGAAGATTCCCAATTCCTGTTGGGATCCAGGAGATTCCCAATCCCTGCTGGGATCCGGGAGATTCCCAATCCCTGCTGGGATCTGGGATTTGGGGGGTCCTTCAGGAGGAGATGCTCAAAAAAATATATAAATATTCTATATAAATATATATTTATGTATAAATATATATTTATATATGAATATTATATATAAATATATTGATATATAAATATTATATATAACTATATATTTATATATAAATATAAATTTGTATATAAATATATTTATATATAAATATACATAATATTTATATATTCTTTATATAGAGAGAAATAGACATAAATATATATTTAGATATAAATATATATGTTATTTATATATTATATATATATTGTAAAATATATATAAAGCATAATATAATTTATAATACAATATAATATAATATAATGTGAGATGATATAAGTATATGAATATATTTATATATAAATATATATAATATTTATATATTCTTTATATATATAGAAATATACATAAATATATATTTAGACATAATTACATATATTATTTATATATATATATAAATATATATAAAGCATAATATAATTTATAATACAATATAATATAATATAATGTGATATGATATAAGTATATGAATATATTTATATATAAATATAGATAATATTTATATATTCTTTATATATATAGAAATATACATAAATATATATTTAGATAGAAATATATATATTATTTATATATTCTTTATATATATGTAAAATATATATAAAGCATAATATAATTTATAATACAATATAATATAATGTGATATGATATAATATAAGTATATAAATGTATTTATATATAAATATGCATAATATTTATATATTCTTTATATATAGAAATATACATAAATATATATTTAGATATAAATATATATATTATTTATATATATAAAAATATATATAAAGCATAATATAATTTATAATATAATACAATATAATATAATCTGATATAAGTATATGAATATATTTATATATAAATATATATAATATTTATATATTCTTTATATCTAGAAATATACATAAATATATATTTAGACATAAAGATATATATTATTTATATATTATTTATATATATGTAAAATATATATAAAGCATAATATAGTTTATAATGTAATACAATATCAGATAATGTGATATGATATAATATAAGTATATGAATATATTTATATGTAAATATATATATTTATATATTCTGTATATATATAGAAATATACATAAATATATATTTAGATAGAAATATATATATTATTTTTATATATATAAAAATATATATAAAGCATAATATAATTTATAATACAATATAATATAATATAATTTGATATGATATAATATAATGTAAGTACAAAAATGTATTTATATATAAATAGATATAATATTTATATATTCTTTATATCTAGAAATATACATAAATATATATTTAGACATAAATATATATATTATTTATATATCATTTATATATATAAAAATATATATAAAGCATAATATAATTTATAATATAATACAATATAATATAATGTGATATGATATAATATAAGTATATGAATATATTTATATATAAATATAGATAATATTTATATATTCTTTATATATATAGAAATATACATAAATATATATTTAGATAGAAATATATATATTATTTATATATTATTTATATATATGTAAAATATATATAAAGCATAATATAATTTATAATATAATACAATATAATATAATGTGATATGATATAATATAATATAAGTATATAAATGTATTTATATATAAATAGATATAATATTCATATATTCTTTATATCTAGAAATATACATAAATATATATTTAGGTAGAAATATATATATTATTTATATATTATTCATATATATATAAATATATATAAAGCATAATATATAATATAATATAATATAATGTGATATGATATAATATATTATAAGTATATAAATATATTTTATATAAATATATATAATATTTATATATTCTTTATATATAGAAATATACATAAATATATATTTAGATATAAATATATATATTATTTATTTATTATATATATGTAAAATATATATAAAGCATAATATAATATAATATAATGTGATATGATATAATATAAGTATATAAATATATTTTTATATAAATATATAATATTTATATATTCTGTATATATATAGAAATATACATAAATATATATTTAGATATAAATGTATATGTTATTTATATATTATTTATATATATATAAAAATATATAAAGAATAAGATATAATATATAATATAATGTAATATATAATATAATATATATAAATATTATATGATATAATATATAAAAATGTATATAAATATATTAAAATGTATATAAATATATATAAGTATATATTTATATATATTATAAATAAATAAATAAACCCCCCTCCTCCCCCTCCCCCCAGATCCAGTGGCATTTTGGGAGCAGAATTGAGTCATTTTCCTGGATTTCAGGGATTTTTTCCCCCCCCTTTGTCACCGGTGACCTCATCACAGGCTCTGGTTTAAAACCAAAAAAAAAAGAATAATAAAAATAAAAAAACCCACGGAAACTTTCGGAGCCTTCCAAGGGGGAGCTGAAAAAAGACTAAAAAAGGGGAAAACTCTGTTTTCCGTTGGTCCTTTCCAGCAGAAAGGGAGGCCTGGGCTGAGGGAACTGCCCCGGGTTAAATTAGAAATAAAGGCACAGGAGGGTCCTGAGTAAGTTTAAATTAAAATAAAAGGTAGAGGAGGGTCCTGAGTAAATTTAAATTAAAATTAAATGCACAGGAGGGTCCTGAATAAATTTAAATTAAAAGTAAAGACAGAGGAGGGCCCTGAGTAAATTTAAATTAGAGGTAAAGGCAGAGGAGGGTCCTGAGTAATTTTAAATTAAAAGTAAAGGCACAGGATGGTCCTGAGTCAGTTTAAATTAGAAATAAATGCACAGGATGGTCCTGAGTAAATTTAAATTAAAAGTAAAGGCAGAGGAGGGTCCTGAGTAAATTTAAATTAGAGGTAAAGGCACAGGAGGGTCCTGAGTAAATTTAAATTAAAATTAAATGCACAGGATGGTCCTGAGTAAATTTAAATTAAAAGTAAAGGCAGAGGAGGGTCCTGAGTAAATTTAAATTAGAGGTGAAGGCACAGGATGTTCCTGAGTAAATTTAAATTAAAATGGAATGCACAGGATGGTCCTGAGTAAATTTAAATTAAAAGAAAAGGCACAGGAGGGTCCTGAGTAAATTTAAATTAAAAGTAAAGGCAGAGGAGGGTCCTGAGTAAATTTAAATAAAAGTAAAGGCACAGGATGGTCCTGAGTAAATTAAAATTAAAAGTAAAGGCAGAGGAGGGTCCTGAGTAAATTTAAATAAAAGTAAAGGCACAGGATGGTCCTGAGTAAATTTAAATTAAAAGTAAAGGCAGAGGAGGGTCCTGAATAAATTTAAATTAAACTGAAATGCACAGGATGGTCCTGAGTAAATTTAAATTAAAAGTAAAGACACAGGTGAGTCCTGAGTAAATATAAATTAAAATTAAGGGCACAGGATGGTCCTGAGTCAGTTTAAATTAGAAATAAATGCACAGGAGGGTCCTGAGTAAATTTAAATTTGAATTAAAGGCAGAGGATGGTCCTGAGTAAATTTAAATTAAAAGTAAATGCACAGGATGGTCCTGAGTCAATTAAAATTAAAATTAAATGCACAGGATGGTCCTGGGTAAATTTAAATTAGAAATAAATGCACAGGAGGGTCCTGAGTAAATTTAAATTAGAAATAAATGCACAGGAGGGTCCTGAGTCAATTCAAATTTCCTTTTCCCCTTTCCTCCAGCCCTGAACCTGCTGCTCAAGGACCCCGTGCCCGCCGTGCGTGTCAAGGTGGCCGAGACGCTGGGCCGGCTGGTGAGGATCCTGTGAGCCACGGAGGGGATCCTGGGATCCTGGAGACCCCCTGGATGGAATCCTGGGATTCTGGAGAGCCTGGATGGGATCCTGGGATCCTGGAGAGCCAGGGATGGATCCTGGGAGTCCTTGGAGAGCCTGGATGGGATCCTGGGAGCTCTGGAGAGCCTGGATCTGATCCTGGGAGCCCCTGGATGGGATCCTGGGAGCCCTTGGAGACCCTCTGGATGTGATCCTGGGAGTCCTGGAGAGCCTGGATGTGACCCTGTGAGCCCCTGGATGGGATCCTGGGAGCCAGGGAGGGGATCCTGGGAGTCCTTGGAGAGCCTGGATCTGATCCTGGGAGCCAGGGAGGGGATCCTGGGAGTCCTTGGAGAGCCTGGATCTGATCCTGGGAGCCAGGGAGGGGATCCTGGGAGCCCTTGGAGACCCTCTGGATGTGATCCTGGGAGTCCCTGGAGAGCCTGGATCTGATCCTGGGAGCCCCTGAATGGGATTCTGGAAGCCCTTGGAGACCCTCTGGATGTGATCTTGGGAGCCCTGGAGAGCCTGGATGGGATCCTGGGAACCCTGGAGAGCCTGGATGTGACCCTGGGAGTCCCTGGAGAGCCTGGATCTGATCAAGGGGGGGTCCTGGATCTGACCCTGGGAGCCCTGGAGAGCCTGGATCTGATCAAGGGGGGGCCCTGGATCTGACCCTGGGAGCCCCTGGATGGGATCCTGGAAGCCCTTGGAGACCCCCTGGATGTGACCCTGGGAGTCCTGGAGAGCCTGGATGTGACCCTGGGAACCCCTGGACGGGATCCTGGGAACCCTTGGAGAGCCTGGACCGGATCCTGTGACCCTGGAGACCCCCTAGATGGAATCCTGTGAGCCCCTGGAAACCCTCTGGATCTGACCCTGGGAGCCCTGGAGACCCCCTGGATGTGATCTTGAGAGCCCTGGAGAGCCTGGATGTGACCCTGGGAGTCCCTGGATGGGATCCTGGGAGACCTGGAGACTCCTTGGATGTGATCTTGGGAGCCCCTGGAGAGCCTGGATGGGATCCTGGAAGCCCTTGGAGACCCCCTGGATCTGACCCTGGGAGTCCCTGGAGAGCTTGGATCTGATCCTGGGAGCCCCTGGAGACCCCCTGGATGGGATCCTGGGAACCCTGGAGAGCCTGGATCTGACCCTGGGAGACATGGATGGGATCCTGTGAGCCATGGATGGGATTCTGGGAACCCTGGAGAGCCCTGGATGTGACCCTGGGAGCCCTGGAGAGCCTGGATCTGACCCTGGGAGCCCTGGATGGGATCCTGGGAGCCCTGGAGAGCCTGGATGGGATCCTGGGAGCCCTGGAGATCCTGGAGACCCCCATCCCTGGATCCTGGGAGCCCTGGAGTTCCTGGAGCCCCCCATCCCTGGATCCTGGGAGCCCTGGAGACCCCCTGGGTCAGATCCTGGGAGCCCTGGAGATCCTGGAGACCCCCTGGGTCGGATCCTGGGAAACCTGGAGATCCTGGAGACCCCCATCCCTGGATCCTGGGAGCCCTGGAGTTCCTGGAGACCCCCTGGGTCAGATCTTGGGAGCCCTGGAGTTCCTGGAGACCCCCTGGGTCAGATCCTGGGAGCCCTGGAATTCCTGGAGACCCCCATCCCTGGATCCTGGGAACCCTGGAGATCCTGGAGCCCCCCATCCCTGGATCCTGGGAACCCTGGAGACCCCCTGGGTCAGATCCTGTGAGCCCTGGAGATCCTGGAGACCCCCATCCCTGGATCCTGGGAGCCCTGGAGACCCCCTGGGTCAGATCCTGGGAGCCCTGAAGATCCTGGAGCCCCCCAGCCCTGGATCCTGGGAGCCCTGGAGATCCTGGAGACCCCCTGGGTCGGATCCTGGGAACCCTGGAGATCCCAGAGACCCCCTGGGTCAGATCCTGTGAGCCCTGGAGATCCTGGAGACCCCCTGGGTCAGATCCTGTGAGCCCTGGAGATCCTGGAGACCCCCTGGGTCAGATCCTGTGAGCCCTGGAGATCCTGGAGACCCCCATCCTGGATCCTGTGAGCCCTGGAGATCCTGGAGACCCCCTGGGTCAGATCCTGGGAGCCCTGGAGTTCCTGGAGACCCCCATCCCTGGATCCTGGGAGCCCTGGAGACCCCCTGGGTCAGATCCCGTGAGCCCTGGAGATCCTGGAGACCCCCTGGCTCAGATCCTGGGAACCCTGGAGATCCTGGAGACCCCCATCCCTGGATCCTGGGAGCCCTGGAGACCCCCTGGATCAGATTCTGGTAGCCCTGGAGACCCCAGAGACCCCCATCCCTGGATCCTGGGAGCCCTGGAGATCCTGGAGACCCCCTGGGTCAGATCCTGGGAGCCCTGGAGATCCTGGAGACCCCCATCCCTGGATCCTGGGAGCCCTGGAGTTCCTGGAGCCCCCCATCCCTGGTTCCTGGGAGCCCTAGAGATCCTGGAGACCCCCTGGGTCGGATCCTGGGAACCCTGGAGATCCCAGAGACCCCCTGGGTCAAATCCTGTGAACCCTGGAGATCCCAGAGACCCCCTGGGTCAGATCCTGTGAGCCCTGGAGATCCTGGAGACCCCCTGGGTCAGATCCTGTGAGCCCTGGAGATCCTGGAGACCCCCATCCTGGATCCTGTGAGCCCTGGAGATCCTGGAGACCCCCTGGGTCAGATCCTGGGAGCCCTGGAGTTCCTGGAGACCCCCATCCCTGGATCCTGGGAGCCCTGGAGACCCCCTGGGTCAGATCCCGTGAGCCCTGGAGATCCTGGAGACCCCCTGGCTCAGATTCTGGTAGCCCTGGAGATCCCAGAGACCCCCATCCCTGGATCCTGGGAGCCCTGGAGATCCTGGAGACCCCCTGGGTCAGATCCTGGGAGCCCTGGAGATCCTGGAGACCCCCATCCCTGGATCCTGGGAGCCCTGGAGTTCCTGGAGACCCCCATCCCTGGTTCCTGGGAGCCCTAGAGATCCTGGAGACCCCCTGGGTCAGATCCTGGGAGCCCTGGAGACCCCCTGGGTCAGATCCTGTGAGCCCTGGAGATCCTGGAGCCCCCCCATCCCTGGATCCTGGGAGCCCTGGAGACCCCCTGGGTCAGATCCTGGGAGCCCTGGAGATCCTGGGACCCCCATCCTGGATCCTGTGAGCCCTGGAGATCCTGGAGACCCCCTGGGTCGGATCCTGGGAACCCTGGAGATCCCAGAGACCCCCTGGGTCAGATCCTGTGAGCCCTGGAGATCCTGGAGACCCCCTGGGTCAGATCCTGTGAGCCCTGGAGATCCTGGAGACCCCCATCCTGGATCCTGTGAGCCCTGGAGATCCTGGAGACCCCCTGGGTCAGATCCTGGGAGCCCTGGAGTTCCTGGAGACCCCCATCCCTGGATCCTGGGAGCCCTGGAGACCCCCTGGGTCAGATCCCGTGAGCCCTGGAGATCCTGGAGACCCCCTGGCTCAGATTCTGGTAGCCCTGGAGATCCCAGAGACCCCCATCCCTGGATCCTGGGAGCCCTGGAGATCCTGGAGACCCCCTGGGTCAGATCCTGGGAGCCCTGGAGATCCTGGAGACCCCCATCCCTGGATCCTGGGAGCCCTGGAGTTCCTGGAGCCCCCCATCCCTGGTTCCTGGGAGCCCTAGAGATCCTGGAGACCCCCTGGATCAGATCCTGGGAGCCCTGGAGACCCCCTGGGTCAAATCCTGTGAGCCCTGGAGATCCTGGAGACCCCCATCCCTGGTTCCTGGGAGCCCTGGAGACCCCCTGGGTCAGATCCTGGGAGCCCTGGAGATCCTGGAGACCCCCATCCCTGGATCCTGGGAGCCCTGGAGCCCCCCCAACTCCATCCACAGCAATACTGGAGGGGGGTCCCTCCCCACCACTGTGGCCCCCCGGGCACTGCCACGTCTTCCTGCCCTTCCCTGCCCGGCTCCCTCTGGATGGGGGGCACACGGGGGGCACACGGGGGGCACACCCAGCCCCGTTTGGGGTCTCTGGGATGAGGGGAAGGGGCTGCACCCCGACCCAGATCCCTGGGCTGGCACAATCCTGGGAACAGGATGGATCCTGACCCCCCTCACTGCTGCTTCCAACCCCCCCAGTGCTGATCAGGGGGGTCCTGCCCCCCCCCGAGCCCCCCCTCGTGAATGTGACCGTGTGTCCCCCCCCCTCACACACACATTGTACATAAACTTATTTTTAAATAAAGTTCTTTGCTCCTCACACCCTCCGGGGTTTGACACCTCTTTGTCTGCACGGGGGGGGGCACAGGAGGGTCCTGAGTAAATTTAAATTAGAAATAAATGCACAGGAGGGTCCTGAGTAAATTTGAATTAAAAGTAAGGGCAGAGGAGGGTCCTGAGTAAATTTAAATTAGAAATAAATGCACAGAACGGTCCTGAGTAAATTTGAATTAAAAGTAAGGGCAGAGGAGGGTCCTGAGTAAATTTAAATTAGAAATAAATGCACAGAACGGTCCTGAGTAAATTTAAATTAGAGGTAAAGGCATAGGATGGTCCTGAGTAAATTTAAATTAAAATTAAAGGCAGAGGAGGGTCCTGAGTAAATTTGAATTAAAAGTAAAGGCAGAGGTGTTTGACACCTCTTTATCTGCATGGGGAGGGACTGGGGGGGACACTGGGACTGGGGGGGGGCCCATCTGGAAGGAGATCCCGGTTTTTTTCCCCCCCTTTATCCCGAGGGGAAGCCCAGTGTGGTCCTGGTTCTGCTGGTGGGACCCCCCAGGCTGGGGTTTTGGGGGTCTGGGGTGGGATTGGGGTGGGATTGGGGGGGGATTGGGGTGGGATTGGGGTGGGATTGGGGACCCCCATCCTGCACCTGGGAGAACAAGCACAGCACCTGGTTTGGGGAGGGGGGATTTTGGTGGTCTGGGGGCTCTGGGGTGGGATTGGGGACCCCCATCCTGCACTGGGAGAGCAAATACAGCACCTGGTTGAGTAGGGGGTGATTTGGGGGGTCTGGGGGCTCTGGGGGGGTCATCCTTCACTGGGAGAACAAACACAGTACCTGGTTTGGGGAGGGGGGGATTTGAAGAGGGTCAGGGGGCTCTGGGGACTCTGGGGGGCTCATCCTGCACCTGGGAGAACAAGCACAACACCTGGTTTGGGGAGGGAGGATTTGGGGGCATCTGAGGTTTATTTTTGGGGTGCTTTTTTGTGGTAATTTGGGGCGATTTGGGGTTCCTGCAGCGCCCCCCTCAGGCCAAGAGGACTCTCTGCAGCTGTTCCACTCAGGATTTATTTTTGGGGTGAATTTTTGGGGTAATTTGGGGCGATTTCGAGTTTCTGCAGCACCCCCGTCAGGCCCGGAGGACTCTCTGCAGCTGCTCCACTCGGGGGTTATTTTTGGATGTATTTTTAAGTGCATTTTTGGGTGAATTTCTGGGGTAATTTGGGGTGGTTTCGGTTTCCTGCAGCGCCCCCCTCAGTGCTGAACGGGGGGTCCTGCCCCCCCTGGCCCCCCTCGTGAATGTGACCGTGTGTCCCCCCCCCTCACACACACACATTGTACATAAACTTATTTTTAAATAAAGTTCTTTGCTCCTCACTCCCTCCAGGGGGTTTGACACCTCTTTGTCTGCACGGGGGGGGGGGTACAGGAGGGTCCTGAGTAAATTTAAATTAAAAGTAAAGGCAGAGGAGGGTCCTGAGTAAATTTGAATTAGAAATAAATGCACAGGAGGGTCCTGAGTAAATTTGAATTAAAAGTAAAGGCACAGGATGGTCCTGAGTAAATTTAAATTAGAAATAAATGCACAGGAGGGTCCTGAGTAAATTTAAATTAAAAGTAAAGGCACAGGATGGTCCTGAGTAAATTTAAATTAAAATTAAAGGCAGAGGAGGGTCCTGAGTAAATTTGAATTAAAAGTAAAGGCAGAGGGGTTTGACACCTCTTTATCTGCATGAGGGGGTCTGGGGGGGTCATTGGGGCTGGGGGGGGGGGCCCTCTGGAAGGAGATCCTGGGTTTTTCCCCCCCCTTTATCCCGAGGGGAAGACCAGTGTGGTCCTGGTTCTGCTGGTGGGACCCCCCAGGCTGGGGTTTTTGGGGTCTGGGGTGGGACTGGGGGGGGATTGGGGTGGGATTGGGGACCAGCATCCTGCACCTGGGAGAGCAAACACAGCACCTGGTTTGGGGAGGGGGAATTTGGGGGGTCTGGGGGCTCTGGGGTGGGATTGGGGACCCCCATCCTGCACTAGGAGAACAAACACATCACCTGGTTTAGGGAAGGGGGCTTTGGGGGCACTGGGGTGGGATTGGGGTGGGATTGGGGACCCCCATCCTGCACCTGGGAGAACAAACACATCACCTGGTTTGAGGTGTAGGGGGGATTTGGAGGGTCTGGGGGCTCTGGGGGACTCATCCTGCACTGGGAGAACAAACACAGCACCTGGTTTGGGGGTTGAGGGTCCCAAGCTGAAGGGTTTTTGGGGGGAAGAATCCAACCCGAACCCCCCTCCCCCTGAATTTGGGAGGCTGGGTGTCCTGGTTAGAACAGCTGGGACCGATTCATCCCCGGGTGGGTGCAGCCCAAAACTGGGCATTCCACGGCCTTCCAGGCCATTGTCCCAAAAACTGTTGTCAGGAGAGGCCTGGGAGGTGGGGAGGGGGATGTTCCTGAGCACCCCCCCTACCCTTTTATGGACTGAGCAGCCTCAGACCCTTTTATGGAATTCCCCGCTCTGAGGGGAGGGACTGATCATCCTTTTATGGAATTCCCTCTTTAAGAGGGGAGGAACTGATCATCCTTTTATGGAATTCCCCGCTCTGAGGGGAGGGACTGATCATCCTTTTATGGAATTCCCCGCTCTGAGGGGAGGACTGATCATCCTTTTATGGAATTCCCTCTTTAAGAGGGGAGGACTGATCATCCTTTTATGGAATTCCCCGCTCTGAGGGGAGGGACTGATCATCCTTTTATGGAATTCCCCGCTCTGAGGGGAGGGACTGATCATCCTTTTATGGAATTCCCCGCTCTGAGGGGAGGGACTGATCATCCTTTTATGGAATTCCCCGCTCTGAGGGGAGGACTGACCATTCCTGCCTGACCTGGAGAATATATAAACCTGGGGTTTCGGGACCTTTCCACCACTGGTGGGATCCAGGAGAGGACTGCAGCTCCCCGCTCTCAACCGGACTGAGACCACCCCCCTCAGCTGGACTGCGACCACCACTCCTGCCCAGACTGCAGCAGCTCTGCCACCAGCAGGTTTTTTTCCTCTCTCCCTTTACTTTGGACTCAGGGGGGGGGCCCAAGGAAAACCACTTTGTTCCTGCCCCAGGGTGCTGGGGGGGCTGGAGCTCACCTGTCCCACAACCCCCTCACCTGTCCCACAGCCCCCTCACCTGTCCTATAGCCCCAACATCTGTCCCACAACCCCCTCACCTGTCCTATAGCCCCCTCACCTGTCCCACAGCCCCCACACCTGTCCCACAGCCCCCTCACCTGTCCTATAGTCCCCACACCTGTCCCACAGTCCCCTCACCTGTCCCACAACCCCCACACCTGTCCCACAGCCCCCTCACCTGTCCCACAACCCCCACACCTATCCCACAGCCCCCTCACCTGTCCCACAGCCCCTCACCTGTCCCTCAGCCCCTCACCTGTCCCACAGCCCCCTCAGCTGTCCTATAGCCCCACACCTGTCCCACAGCCCCCACACCTGTCCCACAGCCCCCAGCCCTGCCCTGAGCTCTGCCCTGCCCCACCTGGCCGGGCTCAACCCCAGGGCCTTCAGGTAATTCACATGTTCCCCCCCATCTCAGGGTTCTGCAGGGGGTGCTGCAGAGCTCCCCCTGTCCCTCCCCTGTCCCTCCCCTGTCCCTGTCCCTTCCCTGCCCCTCCCCTGTCCCTCCCTCTGTCCCTCCCCTGTCCCACCCCTGTCCCCCACCTGTCCCTCCCCTGTCCCTCCCCTGTCCCTGTCCCCCGGGGCAGCCCCTGAGCTGTCCCTGTCCCTCCCCTGTCCCACCCCTGTCCCACCCCTGTCCCTCCCCTGTCCCTCCCCTGTCCCTCCCCCGTCCCTGTCCCCCGGGGCAGCCCCTGAGCTGTCCCTGTCCCTCCCCTGTCCCTCCCCTGTCCCCCCCCTGTCCCTGTCCCCCGGGGCAGCCCCTGAGCTGTCCCTGTCCCTCCCCTGTCCCTCCCCTGTCCCCCCCCTGTCCCTGTCCCCCGGGGCAGCCCCTGAGCTGTCCCTGTCCCTCCCCTGTCCCCCACCTGTCCCTCCCCTGTCCCTCCCCTGTCCCCCCCCTGTCCCTGTCCCCCGGGGCAGCCCCTGAGGTGTCCCTGTCCCCCCCTGTCCCTCCCCTGTCCCACCCCTGTCCCTCCCCCGTCCCCCCCCTGTCCCTGTCCCCCGGGGCAGCCCCTGAGCTGTCCCTGCCCCTGCCCAGGCTCCTGCAGGCCGAGCGGCGGCTGCTCCAAAACGCCGTCAGGAACGTCCTGGACGGGGAGCTCCTGGGCAGGTTCCTGTCCCTGAGCGCCGTGGAGAGAGGGGAGCTGGCCAAGAAAATCGGGACCACCCCGGACATCGTGCGTGGGGAGGGGACAGGGACAGGGCTGGGACAGGGACAGGGACAGGGGTGGGGCTGGGACAGGGGGAGCTGGGCAAGAAACTCGGGAACACCCCGGACATCGTATGTGAGGAGGGGACAGGGACAGGGACAGGGACTGGTGTGGGATGGGGGAGCTGGGCAAGAAACTCGGGACCACCCCGGATATTGTCTGTGGGGAAGGGACAGGGACAGGGACTGGGACACCTGTGGGGATGGGGGAGCTGGCAAGAAAATCGGGACAACACCAGATATCGTCCGTGGGGAGGGGACAGGGACTGGGGTGGGACAGGGCTGGGACACCTGTGGGGATGGGGGAGCTGGCAAGAAAATCGGGACAACCCTGGACATCGTCCGTGGGGAGGGGACAGGGACAGGACAGGGACAGGGACAGGGGGAGCTGGGCAAGAAAATCTGAACAACCCCCAACATCGTCTGTGGGTTGGGGACAGGGACTGGGGTGGGACAGGACTGGGACACCTGTGGGGATGGGGGAGCTGGGCAAGGACGTGGGGAGGGGACAGGGACAGGGGTGGGGCTGGGACAGGGGGAGCTGGGCAAGAAAATTGGGACAACACCAAATATCGTATGTGGGGAGGGGACAGGGACAGGGATAGGGACAGGGACAGGGACAGGGACAGGGACAGGGACAGGGACAGGGACAGGGACAGGGACAGGGGTGAGACAGGGACAGGGGGAGCTGGCCAAGAAAATTGGGACCACCCCGGACATCGTATGTGGGGAGGGGACAGGGACAGGGACAGAGACAGGGACAGGGGTGGGATGGGGGAGCTGGCAAAGAAAATCGGTACAACCCCAGATATTGTCCATGGGGAGGGGACAGGGCAGGGACAGGGGGAACTGGGCAAGAAAATTGGGACCACCCTGGATATCGTATGTGGGGAGGGGACAGGGACAGGGACAGGGACTGGTGTGGGATGGGGGAGCTGGCCAAGAAAATGGGCACCACCTCCGACACCGTCTGTGGGGAGGCGACAGGGATGGGACAGGGGTGGGGCTGGGACAGGAGTGGGGCTGGGACAGGGGGAGCTGGCCCAGAAACTCGGGAGCACCCTGGCCATGGTGGTCCCACCCGGGACAGGTTTGGGGTCGGACAGGTTTGGGGTCGGACAGGTTTGGGGTCGGACAGGTTTGGGAAGCAAGTGTAGGATTGGGATTGGGGGTGGGCTGGGGCAGGTGATGATCCCTGACCCCCCCTCCCGCCCCAGAGATCCTGGACGATCTCCTGGAGATCTGAGGGGCTTCGGGGCCCCCAATCCCCCCCCTCTCCCACCCCAAAATCCCCCCAAAGTGCACATTTGGAATAAAACCCAAACCCCCACGGTCGTTCCCGGGGTGTCCGTGGGTCACAGGGGGTTCGTTGGCGCTCGGGGGGCGGCACTTGGGGGGTTTTGGAAGAGGTTTGGGGGGGCTTTTTCAGTGTATTTTTGGGGCAATTTGAGGCGATTTGGGGTTCCTGCAGCGCCCCCCTCAGGCCCGGAGGACTCTCTGCAGCTGCTCCACTCGGGATTTATTTTTGGGGTGAATTTTTGGGGTATTTTTAGGCAATTTCAGGATTCTGAAGCACCCCCCTCAGGCTCGAAGTTCTCTCTGCAGCTGCTCCACTCGGGGGTTATTTTTGGGGTGTATTTTGGGGGTGAATTTTGGGGTCATTTGGGACGAGTTTGGGTTCCTGCATTGCCCCCCTCAGGCCTGGAGCACTCTCTGCAGCTGCTCCAATCAGGGTTTATTTTTGGATGTATTTTTAAGTGTATTTTTTGGGTGAGTTTTTGGGGTAATTTGGGGCGGTTTCGGTTTCCTGCAGCGCCCGCCTCAGTGCTGAACGGGGGGTCCTGCTCCCCCGGGCCCACCCCTCGTGAATGTGACCGTGTGTCCCCCCCCCTCACACACACATTGTACATAAACTTATTTTTAAATAAAGTTCTTTGCTCCTCACTCCCTCCGGGGTTTGACACCTCTTTGTCTGCACGGGGGGGGGGGTACAGGAGGGTCCTGAGTAAATTTAAATTAAAATAAAATGCAGAGGAGGGTCCTGAGTAAATTTAAATTAAAAGTAAAGGCAGAGGATGGTCCTGAGTAAATTTAAATATGAAATAAATACACAGGAGGGTCCTGAGTGAATTTAAATTAAAATGAAATGCACAGGATGGTCCTGAGTGAATTTAAATTAGAAATAAATGCACAGGAGGGTCCTGAGTAAATTTAAATTAAAAGTAAAGGCACAGGATGGTCCTGAGTAAACTTAAATTAGAGGTAAAGGCACAGGAGGGTCCTGAGTAAATTTAAATTAAAATTAAAGGCAGAGGAGGGTCCTGAGTAAACTTGGGGGCTCTGGGGTGGGAATGGGGTGGGACTGGGGACCCCCATCCTGCACTGGGAGAACAAACACAGCACCTGGTTTGGGGTGGGGGGGATTTGGGGGGTTGAGGGTCCCAAACTGAAGGGTTTTTGGGGGGGAAGAATCCAACCCGAACCCCCCTCCCCCTGAATTTGGGAGGCTGGGTGTCCTGGTTAGAACAGCTGGGACCGATTCATCCCCGGGTGGGTGCAGCCCAAAACTGGGCATTCCACGGCCTTCCAGGCCATTGTCCCAAAAACTGTTGTCAGGAGAGGCCTGGGAGGTGGGGAGGGGGATGTTCCTGAGCACCCCCCCTACCCTTTTATGGACTGAGCAGCCTCAGACCCTTTTATGGAATTCCCCCGCTCTGAGGGGAGGGACTGATCATCCTTTTATGGAATTCCCTGCTCTGAGGGGAGGGACTGATCATCCTTTTATGGAATTCCCTCTTTAAGAGGGGAGGACTGATCATCCTTTTATGGAATTCCCCGCTCTGAGGGGTGGGACTGATCATCCTTTTATGGAATTCCCTGCTCTGAGGGGAGGGACTGATCATCCTTTTATGGAATTCCCCGCTCTGAGGGGAGGACTGATCATCCTTTTATGGAATTCCCTGCTCTGAGGGGAGGGACTGATCATCCTTTTATGGAATTCCCTGCTCTGAGGGGAGGGACTGACCATCCTTTTATGGAATTCCCCGCTCTGAGGGGAGGACTGACCATTCCTGCCTGACCTGGAGAATATATAAACCTGGGGTTTCGGGACCTTTCCACCACTGGTGGGATCCAGGAGAGGACTGCAGCTCCCCGCTCTCAACCGGACTGAGACCACCCCCCTCAGCTGGACTGCGACCACCACTCCTGCCCAGACTGCAGCAGCTCTGCCACCAGCAGGTTTTTTTCCTCTCTCCCTTTACTTTGGACTCAGGGGGGGGGCCCAAGGAAAACCACTTTGTTCCTGCCCCAGGGTGCTGGGGGGGCTGGAGCTCACCTGTCCCACAACCCCCTCACCTGTCCCACAGCCCCCTCACCTGTCCTATAGCCCCAACATCTGTCCCACAACCCCCTCACCTGTCCTATAGCCCCCTCACCTGTCCCACAGCCCCCACACCTGTCCCACAGCCCCCTCACCTGTCCTATAGTCCCCACACCTGTCCCACAGTCCCCTCACCTGTCCCACAACCCCCACACCTGTCCCACAGCCCCCTCACCTGTCCCACAGCCCCTCACCTGTCCCTCAGCCCCTCACCTGTCCCACAGCCCCCTCAGCTGTCCTATAGCCCCACACCTGTCCCACAGCACCCACACCTGTCCTATAGCCCCAACATCTGTCCCACAACCCCCTCATCTGTCCCACAGTCCCCTCACCTGTCCCACATCCCCCACACCTGTCCCACAGCCCCCAGCCCTGCCCTGAGCTCTGCCCTGCCCCACCTGGCCGGGCTCAACCCCAGGGCCTTCAGGTAATTCACATGTTCCCCCCCATCTCAGGGTTCTGCAGGGGGTGCTGCAGAGCTCCCCCTGTCCCTCCCCTGTCCCTCCCCTGTCCCTGTCCCTTCCCTGCCCCTCCCCTGTCCCTCCCTCTGTCCCTCCCCTGTCCCACCCCTGTCCCCCACCTGTCCCTCTCCTGTCCCTGTCCCCCGGGGCAGCCCCTGAGCTGTCCCTGTCCCTCCCCTGTCCCCCACCTGTCCCCCACCTGTCCCTCCCCTGTCCCTGTGCCCCGGGGCAGCCCCTGAGCTGTCCCTGTCCCTCCCCTGTCCCTCCCCTGTCCCCCCCCTGTCCCTGTCCCCCGGGGCAGCCCCTGAGCTGTCCCTGTCCCTCCCCTGTCCCTCCCCTGTCCCTCCCCTGTCCCTGTCCCCCGGGGCAGCCCCTGAGCTGTCCCTGTCCCTCCCCTGTCCCTCCCCTGTCCCCCCCCTGTCCCTGTCCCCCGGGGCAGCCCCTGAGCTGTCCCTGCCCCTGCCCAGGCTCCTGCAGGCCGAGCGGCGGCTGCTCCAAAACGCCGTCAGGAACGTCCTGGACGGGGAGCTCCTGGGCAGGTTCCTGTCCCTGAGCGCCGTGGAGAGAGGGGAGCTGGCCAAGAAAATCGGGACCACCTCGGACATCGTGCGTGGGGAGGGGACAGGGACAGGGCAGGGACAGGGACAGGGACAGGGACAGGGGTGGGGCTGGAACGGGGGGAGCTGGCCCAGAAACTCGGGAACACCCCGGACATCGTATGTGAGGAGGGGACAGGGACAGGGACAGGGACTGGGGTGGGATGGGAGAGCTGGGCAAGAAACTCGGGACCACCCCAGACATCGTATGTGGGGAGGGGACAGGGACAGGGACTGGGACACCTGTGGGGATGGGAGAGCTGGGCAAGAAAATCGGGACCACCCTGGATATCATAGGTGGGGAAGGGACAGGGACAGGGCTGGGACAGGGACAGGGACAGGGGTGGGGCTGGGACAGGGGGAGCTGGCCCAGAAACTCGGGAACACCCCGGACATCGTATGTGAGGAGGGGACAGGGACAGGGACAGGGACTGGGGTGGGATGGGAGAGCTGGACAAGAAACTCGGGACAACCCCGGATATTGTCTGTGGGGAAGGGACAGGGACAGGGACTGGGACACCTGTGGGGATGGGGGAGCTGGCAAGAAAATCGGGACAACACCAGATATCGTCCGTGGGGAGGGGACAGGGACTGGGGTGGGACAGGGACAGGGGGAGCTGGGCAAGAAAATTGGGACAACCCCGGATATCGTCCGTGGGTCGGGGACAGGGACTGGGGTGGGACAGGGCTGGGACACCTGTGGGGATGGGGGAGCTGGGCAAGGACGTGGGGAGGGGACAGGGACAGGGGTGGGGCTGGGACAGGGGGAGCTGGGCAAGGAAATCGGGACAACACCAGATATCGTATGTGGGGAGGGGACAGGGACAGAGACAGGGGTTGGGTTGGGACAGGGGGAGCTGGACAAGAAATTCGGGACCACCCTGGATATCGTCTGTGGGGAGGGGACAGGGACAGGGACAGGGACTGGTGTGGGATGGGGGAGCTGGCCATGAAAAGGGGCACCACCTCCGACACCGTCTGTGGGGAGGCGACAGGGATGGGACAGGGGTGGGGCTGGGACAGGAGTGGGGCTGGGACAGGGGGAGCTGGCCCAGAAACTCGGGAGCACCCTGGCCATGGTGGTCCCACCCGGGACAGGTTTGGGGTTGGACAGGTTTGGGAAGCAAGTGTAGGACTGGGATTGGGGTGGGCTGGGGCAGGTGATGATCCCTGACCCCCCCTCCCGCCCCAGAGATCCTGGACGATCTCCTGGAGATCTGAGGGGCTTCGGGACCCCCAATTCCCCCCCTCTCCCTCCCCAAAATCCCCCCAAAGTGCACATTTGGAATACAACCCAAACCCCCACGGCCGTTCCCGGGGTGTCCGTGGGTCACAGGGGGTTCGTTGGCGCTCGGGGGGCGGCACTTGGGGGGTTTTGGAAGAGGTTTGGGGGGGGCTTTTTCAGTGTATTTTTGGGGCAATTTGAGGCGATTTGGGGTTCCTGCAGCGCCCCCCTCAGGCCCGGAGGACTCTCTGCAGCTGCTCCACTCGGGATTTATTTTTGGGGTGAATTTTTGGGGTATTTTTAGGCAATTTCAGGATTCTGAAGCACCCCCCTCAGGCTCGAAGTTCTCTCTGCAGCTGCTCCACTCGGGGGTTATTTTTGGGGTGTATTTTGGGTGTGAATTTTGGGGTCATTTGGGACGAGTTTGGGTTCCTGCATTGCCCCCCTCAGGCCCGGAGGACTCTCTGCAGCTGCTCCAATCAGGGTTTATTTTTGGATGTATTTTTAAGTGTATTTTTTGGGTGAGTTTTTGGGGTAATTTGGGGCGATTTCGGGTTCCTGCAGCGCCCCCCTCAGTGTTGAACGGGGGGTCCTGCCCCCCCCCGGGCCCCCCCTCGTGAATGTGACCGTGTGTCCCCCCCCCCCTCACACACACATTGTACATAAACTTATTTTTAAATAAAGTTCTTTGCTCCTCACACCCTACGGGGTTCCTGCAGCGCCCCCCTCAGGTCCGGAGGACTCTCTGCAGCTGTTCTATTCAGTATTTATTTTTGGGTGTATTTTTGGGGTAATTTGAGGCGTTTTCAGGATCCTGCAGCGCCCCCCTCAGGCCCGGAGGACTCTCTGCAGCTGCTCCACTCACTGTTTATTTTAGGGTGAATTTTTGGGTAATTTGGGGCAATTTCGGGATTCTGCAGCACCCCCCTCAGGCCCGGAGGACTCTCTGCAGCTGCTCCACTCACATTTTAATTTTGGGTGTATGTTTGGGGTGAATTTTTGGGGTAATTTGAGACGATTTGGGTTCCTGCAGCGCCCCCCTGAGACCCGGAGGACTCTCTGCAGCTGCCCCACTTACAGTTTATTTTTGGAGTGTATTTTTGGGGTAATTTGGAGCGATTTCGGGTTCCTGCAGCGCCCC